>NC_051157.2:75875430-75895430 GCF_013339745.2 Dermacentor silvarum
TCTTCCCCACCCCCCTTTTTTGTTTTTGTTTTTCGCCATTGAATTTTGGGGTAATTTGAACTTGAGACCACATTTTATTCTCTCCTTTTACTTTAAAATTCGTGAGTTGAACAATGCAAGGGTGCAGGGGGCACGTAATAAGAAATTGCGACATGTTCTCACGCCTTCGTTTATGTGTGTTAGCGAAAGCGTGTGTTAGCGTTAGTTCATGTGTGTTAGCGAAAGATAACCACCAAACTTGAGGAGGTGGTCAGCTTGTCTACGCACGTGTATGCTCATCGACCCGCGGCATTTGAGCGGATAATGATTATTTCAAGTTCTTATAAGACACTACAGGGTCTTATAACCGGTAACAGAGACTGTTTCTGGAAACGCGTTGCGTCACGGCGCATATTTGCAGTCTTTGGAAAGCGTTGAGTGACTTCGCGTGAGCGCCATTTGCATTGAGCTCTTGCGAGAACGCATCTTTTTTTTTTTTTTCAAATTTCACGCGACAATATTGCTTGCATATTTTAGGGGGATGATGGAAAGGAAATGCCGGTAGGCCGACCACAGGCGCGTCTGGTTTGCAGCCCGGCGCAGGGTGAAGGAGGTTATCGGATTAAAATAAATAAAGTAGAGAGAGGGAGGAAGTATACTGTAGCAGTGCGAACACGTAGGACCGTATACATCACGCCTGCACAATCGGCCACCGAGGCCAGTCGATTTCAGAAAGTGCAGTAACGCTGCTCGCGTTGCTTCGTAAGGCTGCGACGCATGGTTCCGCGGTGCACCAATCTGTGTCTCGGAAAAAATATACTGCGATCTAGACGGTTAAAACACAGTCCGATGAACGTCGCCAGGAACAAGGCTCTCCTTTCCGTACTTAATAGACAACATTGAAAACTCGCGCGTAAAGAGCGGTGTATGCACGAGCCTCCATTTCTACAGCAACGTTCGTGAGAATTATAGCTAATGTCGCGCATCGAGCTCTATATGAGGATTGGATGACATCCAACAACGACGGTATAGCGCGTGCTAATGTTGTTGCGTCTCTGGTATGTCGCGCGCGAGACGCACATTGACCGACGCAAGTGACTCTAGTTCGTTTCCTATAAGAGCGACTTCGTGGCCTGGGCTATCTTTTCACATTTTGTTGTTCTTTTTATAAAAACGCTTGCACTACGTATACTAGCTGACTACCTTATTGTTTGGGCAGCCGAGTTCTATTCCCCTCATGTCGTACCCTTCCACTTATTCAACAATTCAATGTTAAGAAAAAATTTTTTTTCAAGTGTGGCAGCAATTACGTGCTCATTGACGACGCCATCTGTAGGCATTGCATTATCTTGTCGTTGTCGGGCTGCCTTGTCATCATCCCCAGCTTCACTGTCGCCACAGGACGAAGAAAACTGAAACTCTAGAGCTACAACCACCACCACTGGGATTCGAACCCATGTCACTGCAGCAATGTACACTTAGGATTCGGGCGCTAACACAATTCTTTCTTTCTTTCTTTTTTTTTAAACATGGTTGGGCGTTTTGCTTCTCATTTCTAGTTTTTAGTGCGATTGAAAGTATTGGTTTGTATGGTGTTAATTTTTATTTGCATGTACTGCTCGTTTTACTGTCATGGTGATGATTATCTGGTGTTCGTTATGACCATCCGGTTGTCGCAGCTTCTTTGTTAACCTCCAAGTTTCCGCCGCATATGTAAGTACCAGTGGAGTGCAATGATTGTACGCATTTCTTTTAAATGTTAACGGTAAGCTGCCTGTCATGGCTTGGCAACGTCTGCTGTATGAGATACAAACTAATTTTATTCTGCAAATTTCCTGCTCATGATCAGGGTTTCCTGCGAGTAACTGGCCTAAATAGACGTACTCTTGCACCGATTATAGAGGCTGACTTTTTATCACGAATTCTCGTTATCTGACCGGGACATCGAACATTACCTTCATCTTCTGCATATTAATCTTCAACCGCACTTTTACACAACTAAGGTTCTCAATAATTTATTGCAAGTCATCTCCAGTGCTGTGGAACAGGACAATGTCATCGGCAAAGCGCAGGTTGCTGAGATGCTCCCCCGTTGATCATCGCTGTTAATACTACTCAATAAAGAAGCTTGAATACTTCTTATAATCATGCAGTGAACAGCGTGACAGCATGATAGGGAATAGCGGTGAATATGCAGGAGACACGATTTCTCTAATGCTATTGGAGAAATGGCATCGATTGCTACGATGACATCTTCGCAATGCAACGTGACCTGTTACTATCACATTTTATTCTATATAAGGTACGTCGTTCGATCTAATTATCCTTGTCAGTCTCGCCATAAAAAGTTGTACTCTAGCAGACAGTTTTGTTAGCTCACAAGTTCTCAATTCACTCTGCCTGAGCGTTCAGCATTAGGGATGCCATCACGCACACACGCACTCTAACACTGCAGGGCGTAGACGTGCATATGAAAGCTCCTCTATTCCGCATGCCGCCGTTCTGTTGCCTATCGCCGACGATATCGTAGAATGTGTCCTTACGCGAAAGACGAGAGGAGACCTCGCACTGTGAATGGAACGAACGTCCAACTTACCAGGCTGCAATTCCTCGCGTCGACATCTTCTTCTCGTTTTATTTTTCTTTTCGCTCGCACTGTACAAAGTTGACTCACGTATTCACGCCTAGCACAACGCAACGGAAACAGCACAAATCATAGTGGACGCTGGTCAACGGAGTTCGCAACGGACGCCACTTCGAAACCGATCAACTTCGAGTGCGCACCTCCGACTAGTCGATAAAGGCGAGAGATAACGAGACACCGAAGTGGGCGCACACACGGCCTCTTCTTACGAGGACCGGACATGCCGTCTGCTTCGATTGTGCGGCCAGACGGCCCTTGCGCACCTGTTAAGTACGTTGCAGACGCAGGGCACCGCATAGACGAGGATTCAGGGCTGTGCATCGCATACGGCAGGTCTGGGGAGCGGGTACAAACACATTCAATGACCGTTGTGCAAGACCGGAGCGATGGCCGTTGCGTATACATAAGATGCGATAGCGCGATACCAATGTTCGTTCGTATCTGTCGTTACCGCTTATAAGGCTGTATAGGACGCCGTGCTAGCTGCAAAGCACCGCTGATGGCTTTTTCGAGTGCACTGTGTCCTGGAAATGCGTGGAACGACGGTGACTGTATATATTTTCTAGTGCGTATATACGAGGTACAGTTCAGGTACGAGGTACGAGGTACTTGTGGACATATTTAGTGACATCCGAAGTCTCGCACTCTCATCGCTGCCTTTAATTACTCGGTTCATGATATGCACGTCGAATGCGTATATCATGTGTCACAGGACGTAGAGGGGCGAGACATCTTGCCAGTTGGGACCTTTCAACAGTCGTGCTCAACAGTGCGCGTATACAGGGTGTTCAAAATTTAGCTTTATGGTTTTCCTAATATTAGGCACTGGGAGGCACGCGAAGACCACCTGTGCAAACAGGTTATGTGACCAGTGGTAGACAAGGTGAGATGATAATCATCGCTGTCAGCAGCCCAATGAATTAAAATTGAATAATTAACTTTTTGGTGAATGCAGTAAATTGGTATGCTTGTATTTAAAAGAGGCAGTCGTGTTTCGACACAGTATCAGTTGGAAGAATTCTTCTAGCGTCTCTATGCTCCGAGATATCCGACTCCAAATTTTAATTGTCGTTTTCATGATTAGATTACGCATGCACGAGAGTTAGGATCGGCGCAAAACTCCTCCGTGATGTGACGCGGCTGTTGCGTGCGGCGTTTAGTCTGACCAAGGCGGAGGCATAGACAAAGATGATAACTGTCCCCCTTCCCCTCTCGGCTGGCGAAAACAAGACCTAAATGAAATATTCGAAACCAACCGTCACCAGAGATTAGGTTTTTCTTTTAAGTGCAACAAACCTCGTCAAACTTGGTGCAGTAGTTGCCGAGAAAAACGCATTCTCATTTTACATGTATTTAGATAGCAGCACACGAGCTGAAGCTTCTTCTTAAAGGGACACCAAAGAGAAGCAGGAAGTTCAGCTGGAATAAAAGAGGGACCTTCAGGAATGCATGCAGTTTTCGTTGGGTGCAAAAATATGAGTTATTAGCGGATAAATTCGTAAACAAAGACCAAATATCTCTTCCTCAATTTCTCTCACCCCAGATTTGGCGCTGAAGCAGTGTCGTCACAGATTTCATTGCTCTCAGCGAATCAGAATGCGCCATGATACGTCACCGCTTGCGTAAGCGGCCGAGGCGCTGGCTGCATCATGGTTGCATGGCCGCTGCGTTTGCGTTCACCGCGATGGATACCGTTGCTGCCGCTGAACCTTGCAACGAAGAGCTCGCCAGAGAAGCAGAACTGCATTTTAGCGATATTCAGTGAAACGGAGCGCGAAATGATCCTCCCTGATACGCCTTGCGAACTCAGCGGCTATAATTCGTATATTGAAAGATGTGCCGTAAAATAATTAGTTAAAAGTTAATTACCGTAATTGTGTTAATTATTCAATTAGGCGTTTTGATTTATCGGGGAAGCAATGGCCGCCTCATCGAGTAGTTTGGATCAACGATTATTTTTTAAAATTTGGTGCAGCTAAAATGAAACACCCTGTACAGTTCGCAACCTTAAACGCCCAGTGCCGCAAGAGATCGTCAGCGCTAAGCATTCCGCATGAACGAAGTTCACGTCAATGGGTGCAACGTCAAACGTATCTCTAATGGCACGTACACACTAGCGGCAAAACGCGCGCGGCGCTCCGCCGGCGGCAAAACGCAGCAGCGGCAGGGCGGCCACACCAACCGGCGTAGTAGTAGTAAGTGGTTCGTGGGAAAGGGAAAGGTTGGCGCTATCTTCTGCAGCTCTTGAGGCGGCGCGCCGCTGCGGCAATCACGTGACAGACTAGACTCCTCTCCCCTTCTCGAACTATCCCGGAGCTGACGCGCGCAGATGATAGTGCGAAACTAGAAACAAGCGGTCGGGCGGGTCCGCGTGGCACCAGTTTCCCGCGCGCACGTCACGGAAGCGGGCCGCTCTCATTGGTCTCCTTCATCCGCGGCACGCGGCAAACCACAAAAAAAAAAAAAAAAAAAAAAAAGGTGGTCCAGGAGCGATCCATGCCGTGGCAAGAAAACCCCGTTTCGCGGCTGCTATCGCGGCGCGCGTCTTGTCGCCGGCGGCGCGCCGCACGCGTTTTGCCGCTAGTGTGTACGTGCCATAACAAAGATAGCGATACCGCCCCCTCGTCAGTGAGACCGCGTCACAAAACGGCATTGATAGCATGACACTAAAAACGTATGCAGGCAAGCATTTAAAACATTGATTTCTGTCAGGATGAATACGTCAACAAATCCGATTCCCGATGTGGCAACTAACTTAAATTCTTCCCAGTATTTTCGAAGGCTTCTGATATCGGTGTTTACGACAGCAAATTCTTTATCCGAGCTCAGACCAAATGTGTCCTTAAAAGACTTAAAAGTTTGGGATCTGGCTGCAAGTGTTGGCCATGGTAGTTACATAATTTGATCCAAGTCTGCCGGTCTGGTTATTCGGAGAAGGGATGAGTTTTCAGTCTTTTTCACGTAGATCTTGCCACGTATAACCCAAGCAACCTTGTACTCATTCTTTTTTGCCCTGGTCCTTGCACGCCAGAGTAAATTTCGGTTTAGTCTTGTCAAGTTATCGTTGAAAAATATCGTTTAGCGTTTTCCAGGTTCGCAAAGATTTTGAAGCTTCCTGCGGGCTTCAAACAACTGTTCTCTGGAGGCAATGGAAGTGAAGCGCACAAGAACCCTAGGAGTAGCATCACGTCTGCCCGGTAGCCGATGGATTGTTCAACTTCCGATAGGGAAACATTTCACTTAAGACTTCACTAAAGACTATTCAATTGAGATTTCACTTAAGACTTCACGATATCACTTAAGACTTCCTTGAGGTTTTCGTCCGCTTCTTTGAGACCATGGATTTCCATGTTCATGTTGCGACTGTGTTGTTCACTGTCATTTAGTTCGGATTGTATCCATTCTAGCTGCTCGGCTTGCGTCTGGACAGCTGTTCTGAGGGCGAATACTTCTGCATCTCGAGAAGACGATTGCTCCTTGGCTGATTTTATTTCTTCGAGAACAGAATCGTGCTGTTGTGACATAAAATTCACCGAGCTCTCCAATTCTTGAACTGTTGGGGTTAATGTGGTCACTACTGTTCTCAGAAGGAGCAGCGATTCAACCTTGGTATGAAGCTCTGGTAAGCATTGTAGGCTCTTTTTTATGCCTTGTAGTTCCGAAAGCAATGCCGATTCCACGCCCGTACTTTCATCGACCTCGGCAGCCTCAGTCTGAGAGTTGGAATCATTTGTGCGGGTTTCTTTTTGTTTTGTTTTGTTTTGTTTTGTTTTTTCTTTTTTTGCTGTTCTGCATATCTTGCGTATACCCACACGTCTCTTTTTGCTGTACCCATTGTGTTAAAGGTGCTCCAGAACAGTTTTGACCCAAATGATAAGAAAATTTACAACTCGCGCAGGTCATGAATTTGCCATCATCGAGCAGTGCCTTGTGGCAGGTAATAAATACACTCCATGATTGTCATAGAGGTAAAGCGTACACAGTGTGCAGTCAGCGCTAAATTCAAAGTCGATAGATATCAGCCAAATGACACGCTACCTGTTGGAATACAACGTGTTAGCCGGGGCAACGTACTCGTCGCTGACTGCATGACTGCTACCATGACTGCACACTAAATCCCCTGCGCTGCAGGCATCAATAGTCTTTGAATATGTATTGCATTCCCTGCTTACTGTTAGTGCTAAGAGCATTTTAATAGATGAACAGCATGGCTTTGTATCATGGGCGCTCCACAACTACGAACTTGGTCCCGTTTATGACCCATGCTTAGTGTTGTACATAGTATGGGCCAATTAGACGCTCTTTACTTTGACTTAAGTAAAACATTTGATGTAGTTTGCCATGAGCTCCTTATGACAAAGCTCACGCAAATGTACAAACTTTCTTCCATCACTGCCCTGGTATCAAATTACCTAAGCAATGGATCGTGCTTCGTTGGCATTAATGGACAGAGCTCTGTGAGCTATGAGGTCACCAGCGGAGTTCCTCAAGGACCCGTTCTTGGCCCTCTTCTTTTCCTACTTTTCCTAAATGACGTTTAGTTAGCAATTCAACACTCTTCATTCATTCTACGACTTAATGCTCTTTAAAACTGTCAACAGTGATCGCGACTGCATTGACTATCAAAAGACATTTTTTTTTTCACTCTCAAACTCGTGAAGAGACAGTAAGCTACTCCTAAATGCTTCCAAAAATATGGTATTAAGTTATACTCGGAAAACACGCCATGTGCAATTTCCACACTCCTTTCGGGATGCTCTACAGCCCAGGGTCGAAGAAATGAAAGATATTGGTGTGTATTTCTACAAAATGCTGAGCTTCTCTTCACAGGTTAAATACGCGAAACAACGTGCCCTTCGCGCTTTTGGTATTGTTTGAAGTAGATCGCATGACTTCCACTCCCCTGTTGCCTTTCTGAAATTGTGTTCCTCTGTGTGCCTTCCAGTGCTATAGGTATGCCTCTGTAGTTTGTGGCGGAACGTGCAAATCTAATTCTGGCTTCATTGAACCACCCAGAAAAGATGTATATCTAATTTCAAGCACTGCTTTGGCCGTTCTGGACACCATAGTCCAGCCCTCTCGAACACACCTCAACTCATACCTCTAAAATGAAGGCGTATTAAAGCAACCCTTTGTTTCTCTATAAGGTGGTCCATAGCATTATACATTGCCCAAAACTTCTTGATCATGTAGAATTTTCTGTGCCGCAAAAAGTATACCCCGCGATTTCTGCGCGGCCTTGTTAAATTGGAGACTATATCTAATTAGACACACCACACACACACACACACACACACCACACACACCACACACACACCACACACACACACACACACACACACACCGCACACACACGCACACACACGCACGCACACACACACACACACACACACACACACACACACACACACACACACACACACACACACACACACACACGCGCACACACAAACACACACACACACACACACGCACACACACGCACACACAAACACACACACACACACACACACACACACACACACACACAAGCACGCACACACACACACACACACACACACGCACACACACACGCACGCACACACACACTCACACACTCACTCACTCACTCTCTACAATGCCACACAGTGAAAACAGGATACACGGTCCAATGCCATGTAAGCAGAGAACATCTGTTAAAAAAATTATAAGTAAAAACACTTCCATTATACATTGCAACTACATGAATTTTACACTGAAAAACAGAGTACACCATTACTGACATGTAAGTAAAAAGAGAGAGAGAGAGAGAGAAAAGGAAAAAAAAATGTGGTTGATCCCTCTTATATAGGAATCGGTATAGAACACGAAAGTGAAACGTGTCTTCACAGAAGTAGTGTAATGTTTATTGCACATTGATATATAATGTCTATTGGTGTTTTGTGGCTAAAGCGCCCTTAGGCGTTGATGCACCCACGCTGACGCCTGGTGGCACGTCTCCTCCATCACGACTACCAACGTCGATGACCATGAGCAACCGTCGTGCATATGGAAGCTGCACTACGCTGCACACGCTAGCACAACGCGAAAGACGAAGCACGTAACTGACACACTAATACAACGCGCAAGACAAAGCACGTAACTGAATCGTCACCGAGTCAAATCAGCGCGTACAGCGCGTCGTAATTGCAGCCTCCGCGATCAACTTCAGAAACATTTTCAGAGCTAATTGCGGAGGCCACGCTCCGCTGTGCTGAGTACGGTGAACGCCACCTAGGTGGCGTTGGTAGTGCTTCTTGATGCCAGCGTCCCTTCGAATGCTGGCATCGAGGCGTCGTAGTGCTGAGACCACCGAAGCGTTCACTGTCGGTGCGCGTTAAGGCCCGACCACATTCGGCGTTTTCCCGGCGTTTCCTGGCGTTTCGTGACCCGGCGCCGCTCAGCGTCGACGCTGAGGGAGGCGCCAAGCCGAAACGTCGTACTCAAGGCACACCAGAAATCTCGGCGCCGGCGCCGCCGCCGGAAGCGGATCGATGAGCGCCGACTTGGCGCCGACCAATCAGCGCATGGCTGCGGCCGCGCTGCTGGCAACTTTTGCAAGCGACTTCCGCAGCAACCATTTCGCGTGCGTGCCACCATGTGGCGCCAGTGTCTCGTCGGCGAGGCGGCGCCGTCTGAGAAAGCAGCCGCTCGTACCTTCGAGCGCGCTGCCGTGAATGTGTGTGCGTGTGTGTGTGTGTGTGTGTGTGTGTGTGTGCCGCAGAACTATAAACAGGGCTTAAAAACCTTAATCGGGAACATTACTCATATTTCACTTGAATGACATTGCACACTGCTTCTGGTTAAATCTGTCTGGTCACATTGTGCGACGCTGGACTGGCGCTGTTTGCGTGCGTCTCATGTGGCTGGGTGACCTCTCCGGCGCCGTTGATGCAACGACGCCGAGAGACGCAATGGCAGGAAACGCCGGTGAAAACGCTGAATGTGGGCCGGGCTTTAGTGTCATAATGCAGTACTTCTCTTTTCTGCTCGTAGGCGGCGGCACCGCCCCGAGCAAGAGCGCGGGTACACGGAGGAGTGTTAGATATATAAGGCGCGTCTGTGTAGCTCTCGGCAAATGCGTTTGTGGCGCAATGGGTTAAACGCTCGGCGATCTATCGTCGCGGACCGAGAGGTCGTGGGTTCGATTTCCAAATTTTGCATGTTTGTGGAACTTTTTCTTCTGGTTTCTTTCTTTGTATTATGTTCTATGACGTATTTCCGTGACGGAAATACGTCAGTGAAGTCTTGGTGGACCCCGGCATAAAACACTTTCGTGTTAAAAGAGTGAGAGAGAAGTCAGGACATGATATATGTGGGAACAAGTTTTTGAAATTCACTAAAGTCTTGTTCACTTGCAATGTGAGAAGGCAGGTTATTCCACTCAGCTGTAGTGCATGGTATGAAAGATTGAGCCTATCGGGATGTGCGGTAAATTACACGCTTTATTTTGAAAGGATTATCACGACGGGGAAGTGTAGATATGTAGATAATCATGCTGTATCATTAACTCCATTTTACGCCTACCTTCTCGTTTTCTGTTTCCCTTTGTCTCCCTATGAGTACAAAGACTCCGTAGCTGTTCCTGGGCACTATAGTAAACATTTGATTGATTGATTGATTGGTTATTATTATTATTATTATTATTATTATTATTATTATTATTATTATTATTATTATTATTATTATTATTATTATTATTATTCGATATGTAAACAAACATATACAATGGACAGAGAGGGAAATAGGGAGAGAGCAGGCTGGCAACTGTCACGCAGAGGAGCACTGCGCCTGCGAAACAGAAGTTGAAGATAAGAAAGGAATTAAAGAAATATAACAACAAGCACCAACTGTCCATTTTGAAACTGAGTGGATACAATGCATGGGATATTATCTTCAGGAAGCGAAGTAAAACCAGAGGGAATGGGAGAGAGGACTTCGAGCATCTTCGTGGGCCAAGGAGTGAAGCACATGAACGTGGCACATGGAGATTTGACATCTAAGATCTCGTGTGGCATGGAGTCCTGTGGAGCTAAAACTGGGCTGCTTGCTGAAAAGTTAGCTTATATTTCGGCGGCAGGAGATGTGCAGCAAGGTTGTATACAGCTCGTTCTGGTGTCACATTGACGTGTTCATGCGCCTCTATAGCAATACTTAGCTGAATGCGACTGTTAGCAAGTTGGATCATGCCTGAAATGTGGTTCTGACGCAGCAAAACTAAGTGAAAAGAAGAAGGGACAGAAAGAATGCTCTTTCTGCGCTTTCTTCTTTCCGCTTAGTTTTCATTGCGCCAGAACCACATTTCAAGAAATACTTAATTTCTCATAAGATTCTCCGATGATTTCAGGCCACAATGGATATATAATAATGTTGTTTTCCTTGTCTTATCTTTGTCGAGCTATATCGAAATGTCTTTCAAATTTTTTTTATTCTGCCGTGTTTTCTTGATATTGCTTTCAACTGCACCAGCGCCTAAGCGGCAATGAACAACTTACACCATCACATTATAACAGTGACAATAAATCCAACATCATTAGTCAGTCAGTCAGTCAGTCAGTCAGTCAGTCAGTCAGTCAGTCAGTCAGTCAGTCAGTCAGTCAGTCAGTCAGTCAGTCAGTCAGTCAGTCAGTCAGTCAGTCAGTCAGTCAGTCAGTCAGTCAGTCAGTCAGTCAGTCAGTCAGTCAGTCAGTCAGTCAGTCAGTCAGTCAGTCAGTCAGTCAGTCAGTATCAGCCACTTAGACAGTTAACTAGAACTACAGACGCTGACTACATGAAGGTGGTGGTTGTCCGTTATTTCTTTGTATGAAAATAAAAAAAAATCTCTGTTTAGTTTCCCATCTGTCGTGTAGCCACATAGCAGCTGCAGATTTGTGCGTTGCTCGGAAGTAGGAGCTGCCTTGGACTTGCTGAAGTCTTCACCGGGTCTGTATACAACCTTGAATAAGAGGAACACTCTTCTAAAACAGTGGGATTACATGACCCGTCCTTTGTGTCCTTTTAGACCCAACTTACTTCACTTTGGAGATTTTGAAAGTTCGCGCCACTAACACAAAAATTTCCCCGGTGTGGGAGCGCCATCTCGAAGAACAAGCAGAAACGCGCGCCTCGTTGTTGGCTGAAATTCTTGATATTCTTGTTTAGCTTCGTCTACTGGATACCCGACCAAGCTGAGCGCAAGCGAAGTGCGTAAATCGCAAAGTCAATCTTCACGTTCTGGTTAAGCTACTTTTAGTAGAGTAAACACCGCAGAGTGTAATACGACGGTCGGCATTACAACAGCAAGCTCTAGAACTAGCGTGACTATTGAATCTCGGAGGCAATACTAAAATACCTTCAGTTGGGTGCACATCTCCCAGATGGTGCTGTGATGTTAGCGATATTACGGGTTTGGTATTAGGAGAGTGAAAAGTTAAAGGGACACTAAAGGGGGACAAATATTAAGTCTAGCTAGACTGAAAGATTAGGCTTCTGTAATAACGAATTCTTCATTCGTAACGAAAACAAAGCTTTTGTAAACGAGAAAATGACATAAGTCGAAAATTGAAGTGGCGCCATCTGTTGTCGACTATAGTAATCTGTTGTCGACCGGTAACCTGAACCCAAGCAGAGCCGCAGAGCTGAACACCTGCACCCACCAAGCAGTGCGCTTCGTATATAGAGCTAAATAAAGAATCTACAAAAGACATAACAACGGCATGGAGGGCGGTCACGTGAAGACGACTTCAAGTTCTCCCTTGTGGCGCGGACGGTTCAAATTGAGGAGCAGCAGCGGGACCTTCGATGGCTCTTTCCTACACACACATATTGACACACAGAAAACGATGATACACTTATAGACGAATACTCTGATGACCTAGCTCGACTTAATATTTTCCTTGAGTGTCCCTTTAAGCGTAAGCTGAATGTGGTAGAGAGGTGGAGATCCCTCGCAGTGTTTGCGCAGCAAATGAGGGCTTCTTCGGCGTTGTAGTGGCTTTTTGTTTGTAGTAGGCAAAGAAAGAAAGAAAGAAAGAAAGAAAGAAAGAAAGAAAGAAAGAAAGAAAGAAAGAAAGAAAGAAAGAAAGAAAGAAAGAAAGAAAGAAAGAAATATAAAAATATCTCGAAATGTGTCAGAGCGTCCCGCTGTGACAGTGTGGCCTCCGAGGTTTGTTGTCTGTTTCCGCATCCAAATTTCGGATTCCATGCCTGGGCTGGGCCTAACTGAACTTAACACACAACTAGTCCCGAACCAGGATAGCGCTGGTGCATCAGGTGTGGAAACTGGCTGTGAAACGTCTTGCCAAGTGCATGTTTCGACGGAGAATTTGCCTACGGCTTGAGGCGACTCCCGAGTGTAAACCAACGCACAGATCCGGTCTATCTATGAGCAGTGTTCAAAGCTTATCTTTTCAACAGCGGATGCAAGTAACGGGGCCGCTTCGCATTATTTTTCATCCACATGACCTTGGAAAAAAGAGGACGAAGATGAAAATAAGGGTTATGTTTTTGCGTAATTCTCACAAATCTTGCGGACTTTCTTTGTTTCGTATCGCTTTCAGCTCCTTCGTGGATGACCTGTTACATTGTTTTTTATAATGTCCACGAAAGTAAGCCGTGAAATGGAGTCTTTAGGTATTTCCAAAATAAACCCTGGCAAATCCTCATCCTTAGAAATCTGCCATCGCAATCACGCATCCACAACAGCGGCTACATAGAGACGACAACGACTAGAAAAAGAAAGAAATAAGGTGCGTTAGAAATGTGAAAGGTGGCGCACAATAACGAAGTTAAAATAACCATGCGCAACAATTTTCACATCGAAGCTACCAGCGGCTAAAAGAGCGCGAAAGCGTTGTATGTGCGTTTTACTGGTGCCCTGGGAGAGCTAAACGACCCACAGAATTTAAATTTGTATAGAATGGGGGTAACGTTAGGGGTGATGTGTTAGCTAACATTGAAATGCGGGAGTTAATTGGGGATAAATGAAAAGTGCCATACACGCGTTTTCTGTCTGTTTAGTCGTGGTATATCAAACGCGTAAAAAGATTCCCGGTCCCCCCCCCCTTTTTTTTTCTTTTCTTTTTAATCATCTGGGGTTTTACGTACCAAAACCGCTATCTGATTATGATGCATAATTAACCGTTGCTCTAGGACAACTTAATGACATAGCGACATTATATTTAGATAGTATGCTGAGAATGCTATGAGTGATGTTAATGAAAAGATTACAGCGTGCAGGCTAATTAGATGCTTTCAAGCAATCAAATGATCTGACTGTCTCTTTCTTTCTTTTTTTTTAATGAGGTTTTAGCTGACAAAACCAACCTCTGATTATGAGGCACGCCGTAGTGGGGGGCACCGGATTAATTTGGATCACCGGGGGTTCTTTAACGAGCACCTAAATATAAGCACATGGGTGTTTTCTGCATTTTGCCCCCATCGAAATGCGACCGCCGGAGCCGGGATTCGATCCCGCGACCTCGTGCTCAGCAGCCCAACACCATAACCACTGAGCAACCACGGCGGGCTCTCTCTTCTCTCTCTCTCTCTCTCTCTCTCTCTCTATATATATATATATATATATATATATATATATATATATTTCGAATTATTTTTACCATAAGTGAAAAAGCCTGCAAATGTGTATGTCAGTTGTTTTTTTTTTAAATTAATACTTAAAAGACATAGCTAGAACATGACTGTTCCGTTTGAAACCTTGTTCGCATGTAATGCTTTTGAGCACTTCTTGTCGGAAATTTAAAAAAAAGCCAGCAATTCAATAACATACATGTTACTTCGCCATAACATTTATCATGGTGTTTACGCTACATTTACCAAGACTGTGTTTGATCCAACCCCATCTATCTTCGTACAGAGAGTTTTCATACCATACCCCCAATTTTCGCTAAGTTTACTCTTCGTGGCGTTTATAGTTCGGTCGGGGCAGTGGGCTCAATTCTGCCCCGACCGTTAGACAGGCTGATAACACTCTGGACTGGAGTGCTTACATACGTAATTTATTGCGGAAGCTCAATTACCCATCTACGTTGAACTTTACCGACACATCAAACATTACCTGATTCTAAGAGTCACAAGACATAAAGCTGCTTCCTTTAGTTCAGTTAGGACACCAGGTAAACCAAATATATACCGCATGAAAAATAATAAGAAAAAAAATGAGGGTCGAATCATTGTTTGTAAGCTTCTAAATAAGCCAGAAACGTTAAAACATCGCGACACATTGTACTTAAAATGCTACCTATTCCGTCAAAGTATAAAATATCTGAAAGGAAGGAAGGATTATGGGGTTTTACGTGCCAAAACCACTTTCTGATTATGAGGCACGCCGTAGTGGGGGACTCCGGAAATTTTGACCACCTGGGGTTCTTTAACGTGCACCTAAATCTAAGTACACGGGTGTTTTCGCATTTCACCCCCATCGAAATGCGGCCGCCGTGGCCGGGATTCGATCCCGCGACCTCGTGCTCAGCAGCCCAACACCATAGCCACTGAGCAACCACGGCGGGTATATCTGAAAGGCAGAGTTCTGTTGGGACATTGAGAAACCTATGCTAATAAAAACAGTGGGATACTTTCGAATACTTGCTTATACAGTTCTTTTAAAGCTGTATTTGATCAACACGTATTTACCATCACACATGAACTTGGCGTATTATTCCCGCTATGTTCGCAAAATATGCCCTCAGTTGTAGTTGTAGCTATGACAGCGCAGCCGTATATTCTATTGGAAAAGGCGAATTTAACCTGGCCACTCATTTGAAAAATTGCCTATACATATTGCCCATACCATGCTCCTAATTTTCTCCAGATATAAGCAAGTAGCCATGTTAGCTCACCGAGGGCACGCAGAAACAAACTATGCATTTCGTATGATGCACGAAAACACATGGAAAAACGAGAGTTTAGAAATTTCCTGCAACTCTTACATTTTAAGCAGGAAAGTGAGTTTTGCAAGCATTGTGCTTGAAATTCTCGCTATTTTTATGGAATTTCAAGTCCGTATCTCGTGCAGTTCGTTTAGGAGTCTGGGAAACATTTCGACTAGCGGCAGTATGACACCCTGAAACACTTCAATGAGAAATTTCCCAAAACGCTGTAATGAACCCACACAGAATAAGAATAAATCGCTCGTCACTCAGAACATTGCTTCGTACATCGAATAAATATGAACACCGTGCCACGCATAGTTTACCGGGAATATAGAGGGGGGGTGGGGGCAATTAAATGCCATGTATAACGCATAAAATTTGGGAGAATTAAAGCGAGTATTCAGTAACTTTTTTACGAGCACATAAGCAACCTACACAGTTCAAATTTTTGGTACACGTCACCAAAAAGTGGCCTTAATTTCTTCAAAACATGAAATATCTGCTGTTCTTGCTCCTGCCGGGAAACAAGTAATAGTTTAGCTCTTCCTGAAAATGAAATCGACAAAATCAGAAGCGATACATGCCTTCATAAAAAGTTCATTTCAGTGTTCTATTGGTATCGAAATAACTATGTACCTTCGACCAAGGTCATTTTCAGGAACATATTTACATCGCGTCGTGATAACACAATGAAATTCTACAGTTGGACCTGTAAGTGGTTTGATGATATTTTTGATGGTGATAAGCTATTGAGATTGCAACGCTATGAAGAATATCTCTGGACGGAGATTCAATAGTTTCAACATTTTATAATTCAATGACTTCATGCCGCAAGGCACATCAATCGTTGGGCGCGACTAATTAAAATACTTTTTCCAGACCTCTCCCATCGCCGGCTAGCCGGTTAACCAGTCCCAAAAAAATAAAGTGGGCATGATGCAAGTGGCGGAAGCGGAAATTTGTTACAGCGGGATCGAACTGTCCAGCGTCACGCCTTCTCCGCAATACGAGCGTCTTTGGCGAATCCCACCCTTCACCATACACGCTGTCCAAGCAGGGGATACGTAGTAAAGAAAAGCATTAGTTACGTGGCCACCCTATTAAGAACGAAAATTTAGCTTTCGTTGTAGTTGGACTTCCCAGCGTACAGTCGAAAGTGCCCACTTGCGAAAGGGGGGGGGACAAATGGCATACTGTGCGCCCCCCCCCCACTCTTCATAGTGCCCCCCCCCCCTCCCTGTAGATACGCCTATGAACGGAGCCTACGTAGAGCATGACGTCAGGAGACAGAACGCACTCAGATTGGTAGGCACTAGTTTGAATACGCAGGATGGCGTACACGTGTATGGTGCGAACGTAGACATGGACGACGGAGGTCAAAGTGTAGTATCGGTTCATATCAGCTTAATATCTGATGCGGGTTGTATTTGGACCCAAGTTATTCAAATTTTTTTTGCACGTTGGCGGAGGGCTTGAAGCCTGCTTCACCTCCACCGCGGGTCGGCCCGGTATCGCACTATATTCGGGATCGGCCCATGGGGAAAATTTCTCGGTCGATGCGACTCGTTAGACGGACGCAAAAATTTTCAGAACCTAGCCAAATACAGCTTCGCTGTAAAAAACGAGGAACATTTTATTACTAGAACATAAACATGAAACAATTTACTACAATTCTTTGGCAGTAGGTAAGATATAAAAGGACTTCAATTTGACATATGTAAACAGCTCTTACAGAATGTAACACAACGCATCTTAATGACGGATGTACATATAACGGGTGTTTCAGTGAACACGTTTAAAAATTTTGAAAGGTTGCCTGCGGCAGATAACACAATTCTAGTTCATGAGCTGGTCTACTCGACAAGGCGGACATTACTTGCAAAAGAAATTGAAATGCATCATAGAGTAATTATCAAAATTTCACTAATTAAGTTTTTAACTAATTACCTGATAGCCCATATTGCAATTTACAAATTGTAGCTTTGCAGTTCGCAAGGCGAATCCACTTGGAACGAATTCTCGGGATGACACCAGTTTCGAGATATTAATTCCTGAACTTTGCGGAGAAATGCATTGGCGTTCCAGTTAGTTTCTTAACAAAACGTCGCTTTATGCATTGAAGCACAAAATTAACTGGAACGCCAATGCATTTCTCCTCAAAGTCCGGGAATTATAATATAGAAACTGGTGTCATCCTGAGAATTTGTTCCAAGTGTATCTGCCTTGCGAACTCCACGGCTACAATTTGTAAATTGCAATATGGGACTATATATATTAGTTAGAAACTTAGAAACTTAATTAGTGAATTTTTGTTAATTTGTCGATTATGCATTTCATTTTGTTCTGCAAGTAATGTCCGCTTCTTCGAGTAGACCAGCTCTTGAACTAGAATTGTGCCATGTGCCAAAAGCAGTCCTCAAATTTTTTTTTTTAATGTTCGCTGAAACATCCTGTATAAAAGTGCATGTGTGTATATAGGCGGCATTATACATATCTAAGATGCATAGGATACAAAGCACGTATCACGTATCTACAACAACTTATTAGAATATACACAACGTTACGACACCATTGGAGTGAAATATCTTTAATTGCATAGATATTGTTTTAATCCCGGATAATAGTTGAAGGAATGTCATTCCCCACCTTGACACCAGTATTTCTTGTTCTCTGCTGACCGTAAACGTTATTTGAAAACGATACTAAAAATTTACCTTGAGAGAGAGCACGCGAGAAAGTTTGTCGATTAGCTACGGCCTCCGCAGTAAATTAGTGAAGTGCTATAGGCGTTATACAGCCATTATACGCAATGCTTCCCGGTGTCTTTGAGAAATAAACGTGGCTCTGAGTTCATACTTAATGTAAATGGGGCACATGTTAGGGGGAAACGTGTGGCCAAAGTGTTAAGCTGCTGAGTACAATTTCGGCAATTGCAGTGACCTAATGCACTGCTAGAAAAGTGTTATACAAGCGTTAGACAATCGTTCTATACCGGAGCCCTGGGAGAACGAAATGTGACACCGAGTTAAAATGTGCAGAGAATTCGGGCTGTAATGAAGCAGAGGCGCCCCTGGGCATGTGCCGACTGAAGAGGAAGACAAAGGACCAGTGCCGTGATCGCGAGAGAACCCCGTGCTACAAACAGCCCTTGCAGTGCCTACCTGTACCTAGTGTTCTTACAACGTTATCGACGACTATAAACCTCGTCGCATTTGGTGGAGGTTGCTGAGATCCTTCGCCTCGTCCTGGAGCTCCGCACTCGAACCCTGCCAACACCAACACGATCGCCATGCACTATGCCTGATCCAGCCACTTCGTCGCCTGCACCACCGGCTGCCACTGTCGTCTGCGCCGGCGTCCCTCTTCATCGCGATCCACCCATTTTCAGTGGGACCGCCGAACACGACGTGGAAGCCTGGATCACATCGTACGAACGTGTAAGTGCCCATAACAAATGGGACGACCAGGCTAAGCTGTCCTATGTGTCCTTCTACTTCGCCGACGTAGCCAAACTGTGGTTCTTCAACCATGAATCAGGCTTTTCAAGCTGGTCAGCATTTAAGACCCTTTTTGCCGAAGTGTTTGATCGCCCCGCTCTGCGTAAGCTACGCGCTGAACAGCGTCTGCGCCAGCGCGCACAGCAGCCTGGAGAGACATTCACCAGCTAAATCGAGGATGTTCTCGATTTGTGCAAGCGGGTAAATCCCACCATGTCAGAGGATGACAAGATTAAGCATATCCTCAAGGGCATAGAGGACGGCGCATTCCAGATGCTGCTGGCATTACAGGGCCATTTTATCGGTAATATGCGGACTAAGTTCGAAAATGTGTGGTTTATTTACGGGCATAACATAACTATTAGTACAGCAGCTCCAAAGAAACGGGGATTCGCTGCAGAGATTGTGCTGCGATTCCGCAAGACTGCACAAGTCAACCTATCTTTTTTTTATTATTGTTGGTGTGCGGTGACTTACTAATTACCGGTTTCCTGCGGGCGTTATTACGTCAGCTAAACGGTCCGTTGTTTTAACTGTGGAACATGCGCATTCGCTAGAATGTTATTTTGACAGCCATTTGGCCGAACGCTGCCCGATATAATCGTGAGCCTCTGTTGAAATCAGGGAACAACGTTACAGGCCAACACAGTGAGTAACGGGAACACGTGGTTTCAAAAGTATTTGAAAGAATTAAACGTGGCGACACTTGCGTCAGCGTGCCTTCGCTATCGCTGCACTGCAATGGGGTAAGCTATATGTATACTTTATTCGCACGTGAAGGCCGCACTTAAAGCGATCACATACAACTTGTCCCGGGTTGTTTGCTTGCTTGCTTGCTGGCTTGCTTCTTTGTTTGTTTGTTTGCAATGTGACACATCTTACATAGGCTTGTATATATATTTTTTCAATTGTTCTTATTTATTTTAAAGCGGGCCGCTTGGCCAGTCCCGGACCCGTTGTGGATAAATATACAGGGTGTCCCAGCTATAACGC
>NC_051157.2:76201927-76309427 GCF_013339745.2 Dermacentor silvarum
TTGCATTTTTGAAGATTGATGATCAAAGCACTTGTGTATATGGAGGTTAATCGATAGTACATACAACACTGCCACAGTGCAGTCAAGACATTGCAGCAGTGAAAAAAAATTCAGAGCACTTATCAAACAAGGACATGTATGCAAACAGCAACACAACACACATGGAGATGAGATGCAGTGCAACAATGCCCTTGTAGCCTACAATGTGTGGTTACTCAATATTTAGAAGCAACGGCACTACCACTAGGGCAACTAGAAGTGTGTTGTGCACGGGTGACGAGTTGACCGTAGTAGCAGCAGAAGGCACAGGCTGTGAATTTGCGGGGCGATCAGCTGTTGCGACAACAATGAACTGTAGACTGCCTAGGTTGAAGGGAACACAGTACGTTGGTCTGTTGGCTCTTCACTGATGTTGCGTAAGGGCCTATAATTGGTGCAGAAAGCATGTGGCCATCCATGGCTCAATCACAGTTGTAAGGTTGTGGGTGCCGACATTGCTCTTAAATTTTGCAAGAATGCGGGCATGGCCAACTTGGTCGTCTGCAGTTTCACTTTTCTGTCACCACCAAAGAACACTGCCACTGGTGGAATTTTTTGGTAGGCTTAACATCTTTTAAAAGCACCTTAAAATAACATTGCCAATAATTTGTCATCAAATTGACAAAACACAAAGAACAGACCAGCTTAGCTAGCCTCCCCATTTTGCAAACAGAATAGCAACTCACTTTGAAGAAAATGGGCCCACATTGTCATCATGATTACTGAGGGCATGCAAAGCGTGGAATGCCAGATTGGGAGCAGTACTGGGGCACTCCTGACAATCGTCTCATGGTAGACATTGTCTTATAACACATGCTAGGCATGTATATATGCTACATGTTTTTAATGTGAGAAAAACTGCAAAGCTGGCCGGCAGCATATCGCAGCACCTTCGCCATCGGCGTCTGTCAAGCAAGGACTGGTTACGTAAATATTATTGCGTCGATGCTACCGAATAGGGCGGGCACAGAGGCGCCGCTCGCCGGTTCGCGAACTGGCCGTTGCCAAGACGCCGACGTGAATTGGATATTTCGAGCGTCTGCACAGCACGGATTTCACGGCGGTCTGCCACCACAGCTGCACCACTCGTTTCAAGCATACAGCACGAACTGAGGCCTCATGGCGTTCTGCCACCACAGCTGCGCCATTCGTTTCAAGCACAGTACTTGAACCACACATTCAGCGCTGAACCGTGGGCGGTCGACGCAGTCACATTTTTATGACTTGTAGAGAGCAGCATATCTCTCGACGTCCGTTATGCAAAGGCGGACGCGGTTCGCTGAACTGCACTGCCGAGGTGCTACGCCACTTCGACATTTCAATCGTCACCACCTCCGCATTGTGAAGGAACACGGATCACACAACGCAGGTTCTGTATTGCCAGAGCTCACCGAGGCCAAAGCCGCAGTGCCACACAAGCACTACTCACGGCTTTCCGCCAAGTAACACAGAACCTACAACCAATACACAAGCAACGCAAGCACAATCACACACGCAATGTTGAACAACGCGCGGTGGGCGCGGGCCAGAGAACGATCACCACAGAACACCCATACAAACTCGATCACGCCGAGAACGAACACGCCATCCCATGCCGTCGTCACTTGGCGCCACCATCGCGCCTTCTCAAAAGTCCCTAAATGATCGTGTCCCTAGGTGCCTAGGATCTGGTCACGTGAGGGATTTTTGTACGACATTTAGACGCACGCCAAGAGCGCGGGTACACGGAGGAGTGTTAGATATATAAGGCGCGTCTGTGTAGCTCTCTGCAAATGCGTTTGTGGCGCAATTGGTTAAACGCTCGCCGATCTATCGTCGCGGACCGAGAGGTCGTGGGTTCGATTCCCAAATTTTGCATGCTTGTGGAACTTTTTCTTCTGGTTTCTTTCTTTGTATTATGTTCGTGTACATTGTAAGAACGTCATTCCGTATTTCCGTATGACGTATTTCCGTGACGGAAATACGTCAGTGAAGTCTTGGTGGACCCCGGCATAAAACACTTTCGTGTTAAAATACATAATTCTAAGCTCGCTGTATCAAAAATGTAAAAATCATGTAATTTTCATCAGTAAGAAGTGTAACAGGACCTAAATCAAAACTGCGCTTTTATCAGACACCGGAGCCAAATATCTTAGCGCCTTCTTTTAAATACCAGAAAAAATTGTAATCTCGATTTCCAGTGCTTTCCTAATGAGAGCGTTTTTCAAGTGTTTCAAGCGATCACAAGGGCAGCCTGAAGCTAACGCTTACTCTTAAAGGGACGCTAAAGGCAAATACTAAGTCAAGCTAAAGTGATGTATTAGTGCACGAGTATCTCTAAAGCGTCAATATTATCGCGAGCAGAGCCTTAGTAATAGAGAAATTGAGGTAAATGCAGGACACGATTAGCGACTCCCCCGGGACATTCAAGTACTCGCCCGATGACGAAGGCACTCCTCATTTAAATTCTGGCACTAGTACTGAACCACTTGTTATAAAAACATCATTGTACCGTATTATAAGAAGAAAGAAAATACTAATACACCAGTTTAATTATACTGGTTTCGTGTTTCGTGTTCGCTCGACTCTGCGCCGCCCGCACTTTTGCGGTTTCAGTTTTTCTGTTATCGTGTAGTGTTGCGCTTGTTTTTTTGGCTCGCAAACCTCGCACTAACTGCAAGTAGCAGAGAATTCCATGCGACGTCGCGGAATGCCCGGACGGTCTACGCCACTTTACCAAAATCAGCTGCAGCGCGCACCGTACCGCCATCTGTCGGGCGCCGTTACACTCACCAACGGCAGAAAATGGCGTATGCAACGTCACCACTCCTCGGTTGGCGTGGCGGGTGATTTGAATTGCAATAAAGGTATTCGGACCCTTCAGATCCAATTTTCTCGTAAACTAAGTTTTTTCTTTACACGAGACAAGCGTTTTAAGGTTTCTGGAAAGGTATTTAAACAGTCCTTGTCGACTTAGTATTTGCCTTTAGTGTCCCTTTAAATGGAAGCTGCAGGTCAAAAGGATGCATCTCTGAAATAGTTCTCAAGTGTCTATTTCAATAATTGTGCTCTGAAATTTCAAGTTTTCAATGTACACCAGGAAAGTTTCTGCTGAAAACGACTGGAAAAATGCACTTACGACACGATTATAGTGATGCTCGAACTCCAGCCTACCGACAATGCAGTCGCCGGCCGCTGTCGAAGTCATTTTTGAGTAAAAGATAAACTCAGCATTCGGTGCCGTACCCCGATATTTAATATTCAAAGACATGAAACGGACGGTTTTTTTTTGCGACATCGCCTTTACGTCCCTCTTCTCCACAATATGGGACTTCTCATTTTCCTTTTAACAGCGGAGCTGTTTAAGCCGGGCGAAATGTATCAACCGCGAAGAAAATGTGGGCCGATCCTGGCAGTAGTGCAGAAAGGGTCCAAGCGCAATGGCACATATCCATGTGAACTAGCGAAGCTGAGCCTGGACAAGTCTAGCTAAGCATGGTTGGGACTACTTAAGCTTAGTCAGTCATCGATAGCAAATCGATAGCCAATCAATAGCTAATCGATAATCGATCAATAATAAATAAATTCCGGAAAATGCTGGGGATGACTTGGTAGTGCTTAGCCTAGCCCAAAAGCCAGGACTAGCTAGGCGCCCATCAGCTCCGGTGTCTCTTTAGCATTGCACTTCCAGTGCAAACTACGCTATTTTTTTGGTTAGATTTTGCGATATTGACTGCCTTTTAAGTTTTGTACAAGGTACAAAGCGAAATTATCTTATCATAATTGGAACGTTCGCACTCTTCCAAACTATGTAGATTACAATTACTTATTCACGTTTTCAACATCTGAAATATATGAGGATATAGATTTTAACGTAGAATATAAAAATTTCGAGCAGCTTATATCTTATATCTTATAAAGTTATATCTTATGTTTATAAAGTTATATCTTAGGTTATATGAATAAATTGGTAAAAAGAAAGGAAGGAAGGGGGGGGGGGGGCTGTCGTTGCGTACTCGGCGTCCCGTCCCCTTAGAGCAAGGACACTGGTACACAGGGCAAGGAATCTTCGCAATATTTTCTTCTGGATGGGGTGCTGTAACTTTGCGATGGCAGCTGAAGAGCAATGCGCATGCGGTTATGTGAAAGTGCGAAGCCTAAACTGCAGTAATAGCACTTGTTAGGGCCAACAAAGGAATTCGCCTTCCGCAAACTATAGGGGGGGGGCATTTTCTGAGGCATTATATATGGTAGCAAGGACAGTGTACCAGTCTTGTTGACATTGTTGCATTTGATATCTTGCCTCTCTCTAGCTCAACGCCAGAAGAAAATCTTGGAGCTTGAAGAGCGTGGATAATGTCTCGCAGACACGATGGGGTTTGGTGAAATGCTTTCGAGTACAGAGCTTTCTGTTACGTTGGCAGTCTACTGCAAAAGACACGTATTGGGCGTTGCTGGCTTGAATGAGTCTAAAATGTTGTAGGCTTGTAAGGCGCCTTTGTATGTGCTCTCAAAAGCCTTTTCTTTCTTTTTCTTGGGCTGTAGACATTTTTACGGCGAGCGTAGTAGAGATATGGGCCAATAGTGTCCTTGTGTGGAGAGGGGCCCCAACTCTAGATGCATTGCTTATTAAAACACTTGCTGATACTCAATTTGAACAAGTTCGGCGGCTAAGTATATAGACATGACAGCGTTGACTGACTTTCAGTTAAATTCAGAATGCTCAGGGTCCACGCAAAGGCAGGTAGCGTCGTCGCATTCCAAACAAGCAATTCTGAGTGGCATAGTCATATACACTTTGTTTTGGAAACTATAGGTAAATGTCACGTGGCAAGAACGGTGTCTTATTGGTTCACCGGAGGGCGCTTCGACCAGGCTACGCCATCTTCCTCCAACCCCCCTTGCCGACCTGCCCTTTACGCTCCCGGGTCGCGTATAGACAGAGACAGAGAGAGAGAGAGAGAGAGAGAGAGAGAGAGAGAGAGAGAGAGAGAGAGAGGATAACCATACTCCTTTATAAGTACTGCTTCAGCAGATGACCAGAACACCGATTCAAGCGTGACTTCAGGCAGGCGTGCAGAACGGCAGCACAAAGCTGGCTGAAATGGAGTCACGTGACCTGTTCAGATGCATGACGGAAGGCTTTTGCGCAAAAGTCTAAATGACGAAGAGAGACTCCTGTCTGGCTGTCGAATCTTCGTTCTCTAGCTTGTGCGCAGAAGGCTATACCGTCATGGATATTGCTACCAACTCTCCCAAACCAGTACCCTATTTAGATCGACTGCTCAAGCAATGCTTGTACAAGGTGTGGTTTGTCAATATGCGCTCCCGAGCCACGATATAGCACGCAAAAGTAGCCAGGAATGAGCGAACGAAGCAGTAGACAAATTAAAACAAACCGAAAGCGCATGCTTTCAAGAGCAGTGGTATATGCATGTCTGTATAAGGAAGAGGTGTGTGTTACATAAGCATGACTCACGTGGGGAAGGCCTGCATGGCGGCTTGCACTGCCTTCTCGACCTCGCGGGAGCCGCTGTTGGGCAGGCGCGAATAGACGGCGCCCGTGGACGGGTCCACATTCTCGATGGTCTCGGCCACCGACTCGAACTTGCCGTTGATGAAGTTCTCCAGGATGAGCATCCTGCGCAGGGGTTGCGACAAGCTGGCTCGCGCCGGGCTGCTGGACCGCTCGCGCGCGCAGCCATTCATGGCCACGAACCGCGGCAGCATGACCAGGGCACACAGCACCGAACGCTGCCCCGAATTTCTCGAAGATGGCTGCTCTATACGCCCACGAAAGGGCTTAGCGCCGTCGCGAGGAACGCCTGGTTAACGGGTAAACAGCGAACGGCGAGGATTATAAGATATACGTCCCGATAGCCGACGCAGGCGTCGGGCAGGCGGCCTTGTTCCTCGCCAGTACTCGCCACTCCTTTTCCGCGCCTAGTATCTGTCTGTTTCTAAGGGGTGGAGGAAACAACGTCTGCGGTGCCGACCGTTGTCAGTAGCCTGTTTCCTCCCGTGGCTGCATGCCACCACGGGAGTAAACAGGCTACAAACAGAGGCACCATTTGTAATAAGAGCTCTTATTACAAATGAGTCGAGCCAGGAAGTACACTAGTCTGAAAGGATAACCTAACCTAGCTCGATGGCCAATTAGCGCCTGCTCACCCCCACGGCCGGCCGGGAAAGAAAAAAACGAAGGCGAAGAAATCGTTTGTTGGGACGATGTTTTAAACCGAAGAATGGTTCGGGGCATTCTTTCGTATACCCCGTGTATACTTAACGTGCAGCCACCTCAACACACGTAGGGTACTTCGTTGATGACTAATGAGAGCGTGCATGGTTTTTGTGACTTTGCGTCGCTCGGAAGCAGAACACATGATCCGATATGTCCTTCGCTAGTTGCCTGCACGCATTTATCCAACGATATAGTCCTGGTGTGCTACTATATACTTCTAATCGCAGAAGTTGGGAAGTTGGGAACTGCGGTGGAACCCGGGCTAATCAGGGTCCGAAGTTATGAAGTTTTTACCAGGCGGGAAAGTTTAGCCTCTGCCCAGCGTTTTGTCCATGCCTGTTGTGCTGCAGGAGTTTTGAATGCACCGTCAACATAGTGGCGAATGATGATGCTGGCTGGTTTGCACATATATTCGCAGCTTGCCGCATTGGGTTATGCTGTTACTGGGAAGTAGAACGCTCTTCAATGGGACATTTAGGTTTAATATCTGTCCTTAATTGGGCGTTAGACGGCTGGATAAGGTATCGGCATTTATGGGGAGTTCTCCAGCTGCTTGAAAGGGCACTTTCGTTTCTTTGCCACTGAAAAGCTGGGGCAAGCGACATCGTCGAGTCGAGTCTCAGAAACCACCATTGATGCTATTTCTTAATTTATAACTGACACCCGCAGAAACTTTCAGTTCTTGACGCGATGTTTCTGAAGGGCAGTGAATCAGTAAATACTTAGATGAGTAGAAATAAAGCTCGCGGAAAGATTGACAGGCTGCCTGCGAAAGCGCTTTGTAAGTGAAGCGAAGTCAGCTGACGGGTATGGTCATCCAACTACAGCTTGTAATGAGGACATGCGAATGGAAACTTCGCTTAACGCCGTCACTCGATACTTTGCAGCCGCGGTAAGCAGATAATTGGCAAAATAACAATTGCATCAGCTCGCTCTAGCTATGAGAATTCGTTTTACGAGGAAACATGCAATCTACCGACAATCGGTTGCTCGATTTAATGATTGTCCATTTAAGGGATTCTGTATTTACCCGACCGACTGCCTGCCAGCGTCAACATGTGACAAAGTGTCGGACGGCTATTCGCGGTGCGATTGCTATAGCCACCGATTGCGTCATTATATTAATTTGATCAGTCGATTGCATCATCGATTGCATCATCACAAGCATCGCAGCTGTTCATCTCAGACTGACGTCGTTTGCCTTTTTTTTTTTGCAGTGACCAAAGCGGCAGCGCGGCTAAACTCAGTCCACGACTTCTCGTGCACCTCATACGTATATGGCACATCACTGCGTATATACTACACTGCAGACGACATAGCTTCACAGCCACTAACTTGTCCGAAAATCCCACCGCAGCGCAAGCGAGGGGAATAGATACGAAACAGTTCAACGCATTCATAAACAGAGCCTATGACACTGTGCTATACGAAACCGAGAAAGCCTTGCACGCAGGGCGCGGTTGATCAGCGCTTTCGCAGGCTGACTTCCATGGCTGACCATCTCGCCGATGCCTAGTTAGCTGAAGGGAACTCAATAGCCACTACAAGGCTGTATGAGTTTCGTGCCACCAAAGCATAGACTTCACGTCGGTCTATAAAACGCGTCACTAAGGATGGGAAACAAAGAAACCAGCTCATTCGCGTGCACAGGGGCGCGGACAGCCCAGCTGCATCGGCGTTGTGGAATCTCGGGCCTGTGGTCGCGCGGCACCCTGCGTGGCGAACCCTGCATTTCTAGGCCACTCTAGCCCTGTGAGGCACTCACTCGTCGGTTTTCATGGCCGCGTCTGCAGCTGGCGTCCGCACTGCACCAGAGTCCGGTAGCCCTGGGCCTGCGGATGCGTGCTGGACTGCGTTCTCCGCCGTCTTGCCCCTCGCGCTACCGCCGCTCCGCGAGCACTGCGGACGAAAACGAAGAAGTAAGCCCGCGATTGTGCATGTCGCCCGCACCAACATCGACAACAACAACACTGTTGCCACATAAGTGGGAAGCCACAGAACGTGGTAACGGTGTACCTATGTAAACGATGTTGGAACAGACAAGGTTTAATAAAATGGAAAGAGATACATTGCGAGGGCAGTCGGAGCGCGCGCCCACACAAGCACACCGCATCGTTCCACACAACTGCTGATGATGATAGGTTCGGAAGCGCCACCTAACGGTAACACGTAATCAAACATATGCACAAAGCCAATTGCTTACAAGTAATCTTTGTTTTGGCCGTACCGTACGCCCAGAACATATCATGAATGCTGTATCATCATAAAAGGCTTGCGCACCTGCAAAATACACGGAATTAGCAAAGCTAGCGCGAATTGTCGCGGCCGCCATGTTGGGAGCCTTAATGACTGCTTCCACAACTCTGTCAAAGATTAGCTAATCGGACTAAAGAGCAAGTTTGTTACTTGTAAATGGCGGCTGCGATATTCTGGGCGACGAAGGCCAATGACAAACGCATTTGCATGGCTGAAGAAAAAGAGAACCGAAAACAACTTCGTTCTCGTTTCCGAACTGATAAACTGAGACACTGAGTTAATTCAGAGAGATAGTGTGACAGGCACGGTATTTCAATGAAAGTAAAGGTGTCAGCTGAGCTGAGCGTCAATATTATTGTCGCCATGAGAGGAGGAGGAGAAGGATCATCATCATCATCATCATCATCATCATCATCATCATCATCATCATCATCATCAGCAGCAGCAGCAGCAGCAGCAGCAGCAGCAGCAGCAGCAGCAGCAGCGGCAGCGGTGGCGGCGGCAGCGGCGGCATCATCATCAGCAGCAGCGGCGGCAGGGCGGCAGCGGCGGCAGCGGCGGCAGCGGCGGCAGCAGCAGCAGCAGCAGCAGGAGGAGGGGAGGAGGAGGAGGAGGATATTTTTGTGTCCACTGCCGGGCGATCTCCAATTACCCCTGTCTTGCGCTAGCTGACTCTAACTTGCGCCTGTAAATTTCCTAATTTCATCACCCCACCTAGTTTTCCGCCATCCTAGACTGTCTTCCCTTCCCTTGGCACCCATTCTGTAACTCTAATGGTCCACCATTTATACCCTCCTCATGACATGGCCTGTTCAGCTCCATTTTTCTCTTTAATGTCTACTAGAATATCGGCTATCTATCTCCGTTTGCTTTCTGATCCACACTGCTTTCTTCTTGTCTCTGATAGCAGACTTTAATTGCGTATAAGGTGGCACCTCCTGTTCGCTCTTGGGGACATTGGTTGCAGACGTTGAATGTGCTGGGATACATGCAATTCAGGCACTGTACGCCCCATGCAGTGCATTTCCCCCTGGTACTTGAAGACGGATACACTATGGTTGGAACTTGGAGTGCATCCGGCAGGCATTGACAAATCCTGACTGGAAGCTTACCACTGTCATTGAAAAGAAAAGTGTACAGTCATTGCGTTCTACCGGTGATAAAATATGGGGCGAAAACTTGACGGTTAACAGAGAAGCTCGAGAACAAATTAAGGACCGCACGAAGAGTGATGGAACGAAAAATGTTAGGCCTAACGTTAAGAGACCGGAAGAGAGCGACGTGGATCAGAATGAAAACGGGGATAGCCGATATTCTAATTGACAATAAGAGAAAAAACGGAGCTGGGCAGGCCATGTAATGCGTAAGATGGATAACCGGTGGACCATTAGAGTTACAGAATGGATACCAAGAGAAGGGAAACACAGTCGAGGACGACAGAAAACCAGGTGCATGGGGTGATGAAGTTAAGAAATTTGCAGGTGGAAATTGGAATCAGCTAGCGCAAGACAGGGGTAATTGGAGATCGCAGGGAGAGGCCTTCGTCTTACAGTGGACATATATAGGCTGATGATGATGATGACAATAGGTAAAAAAAAATATTGCTAACTTCTTCTTGGGCTAACCTTCGAACACAATAGTGACGTGACGGACACCGTAAAACCGCACACGTACTATCGGGCCAAAGTGAAATCAAACCAGGAGAGGAGATGTCAAGTTGGAAAAGCAAAATCGAAAGATTGTGTTGAGGTATAGGACATACATCTTATAGTGTGCAAAATTTCGACGTTGGTCACAAAGCATATCGGCAAGAAAAATATTTACGTTCTTATATAAATTTCATCAACACCGTTATCGTTTTTAATGCTGTATTCGTGCTTCAACAGCCTTGCTCGCGTTTGATGTGCCCATGATAATACGCTGAACAGCACAAAACATGTAGTACTTTGTCCTTCCATGCACGACTGAGTGTTTTTATGCTCCACATGCCCCTCCAGTATGCGGCTGATATGACCGGTTAGGAAGAGAGAGAGAAAGAAAGCGAAAGAAAGACAAGGAGGTTAGCCAGTGTAAGTACCGGCTGGCTACCCTGTGCTGGGGAAGGGGTTAAAGGGAATAAAAGGTGATAGAAGAAACAAATAAAAAATGAAGTAAGAAAAATTTGCACAATAACGCGACCCTACGCTCTACAACCTTCAAAGTCGGTCGCACAATTCACAAGCCTAGGGATCTTTAACGTGCACCTAAATCTAAGTACAGGGGTGTTTTCGCATTTCGCCCCCATCGAACCGGTTTGGAAACCATACCCAAAAGTCTACAGCTTAACATATTGTGTTGTCTCACTCTCTCGGCCATTTTGCTGTTGGCATTGTTTCAGCTATATGGTTATTACTGATGGCAGCCTTGGTAATAAGCAGTGAGTGACTTGTCGATTTCTTTCTTTTTAGGAACGAAAGACTGAGGGTGTGATCCAGCTTGAGTTTATTATCCCCTGCACGTATTGATTCTGACGTACCCAAAATAGGTGCTCCGTATAATTTGACTAGGCGCGTTCTGAATTTCCAATTAGCAGCGGCCAGAATGTTTGACTTTCAAAACAGCATAACGTGGGCAGCACTGTATGGCCAAGAGCCTCTGAAGGAGTGAAATGTCCGAACGTCATTATTGTACATTCTATACGTCTATTATCTGTTTACAAGTGTACACTGAACTAACCGGGTGTTACGGTACAGATTAAGCAGTGAGCCAACAGAGCACGTCAGCGCCGCAGCTAAAAGATGATGGCTGCGGCTTCACCAAATCGCCGAGTTCTGGGGAACAGCAACAAAGCTGGTGCGATGTAGCACTCTTGACGGCGTGGTGCGAACTCAGTGTATTGACCTAAAGGGTTGGATGAAACACGATGATACCGGCGCACACGATCATCCTTCGGAAACTGTTTAGCAGGCCGCGAGCATGCTGGAGCAAACGCGAAATGGAAACAGTCGGTGCGCTCAACTCACCTGAGGACTAGCCGCACTGCCTCTGCGAGCGTGGAGAAGACGGGACGCTGCGGTACGTCGGCCAGGCGTAATCTTATCTGCAGGCCAATTTTACGCGTCTCGTGTGAGGACTGTCATCGCTCGAAGGCGGTTTTACGGCCAGGACCGAGCGTGTTGTCTGCCGGTGCAATTAAGCAACTACCCTTGGACTGAAAGAACGGGCTACAGTGGGACCCGAGGTTGTTCTTCAGATCTGTGCAGCGCACAGCGGGCAGTGCAGTGGAACCGGCAGTGAGCTTATCGAGTGGCGATTCGTGAGGCGATCGAACACCGGAAACTGCGGGACAGCGGGCTTCACTGATTGTGCTCAGGGCGCTGAAGAGATATTCTTGTGACGGTTGAAAATGAAATTGTGTCCGTGCAGAAGAGTACTGACGCTCTTTTTCAGGGCACTTCAACTGCTCTGCACCAGGGTAGAGGAAGCAAAAGCAATCACCTGCTGTCTGTAAGCACCACAGTACTACATCACGGTGTAAGAAGTGACTACAGGTCGCGCATGAAGCTGAGGGGGAGGGGAGGGGGGGGGGCGAAAGCGAGACGGCAGCGCAGAGCGCATCTGCTTTCGAGAACTCGAGCCTCTGGGATGAAGGAGCTCTTTGAGAGAGAAGCAGGGGAGGTCAGCGTAGGCTTTGATCGGAACGTTACTTGCAGTTGCGAAAGCCGGGCAATCGCTCAGGAGTTATACCAGCGTTTCCAGCCGGTGCGGATAGCGTGGAGAAAGGCCTGCGATCCCTTCCTGCCAAACCCTGTCCTGGGAAGAGTAAGGGACAGGCGACCATGGGAATCTGAGTGACCCGCGTTAGTGCCGTGTGTAAAGCCCCTTTAGCCGAACACCCGCCGCGGTGTTAGCGACTGTGGTGTTTCGCTGGTGTTGCGGGATAGCGGGAACACGAGGTCGCGGTATCAAATCCCGGCGCATTTAGATGGGGGCGAAATGCAAAAACGCCCGTGTGCCATGCATTGGGGGCACGTTAAAGATCTGGTGGTCAAAATTAATCGCGGGTACGTACCCCACTACGGCGTGCCTCATAATCAAATCGTGGTTTTGACACGTAAAACCACACAATTCGATATTCTTTATCCGAACGTCGAGTCACTGTATGTGCAGCATATACAGTAACTCTAGCCTAACGTTGTGGCCCGCGCCGCCCAACGACGACGGGCTCGTCGAGAATGGGGTGCAGGGGTCGTGAGCCTGCCTTGCCAGCTCGTCGGCAGCCTTGTTTCCGGGTGGTCCCACGTGAGAGGGGAATCACTGAATCGCGACGTCGCAGCCGTGCTCACGGGGTGGGTGCGGCTTGTTTGTCAGAGGTTGGCATAATGCGGAAGAATGCTTACCCTTCAGAAGCTGATGCAACGCGCTCTTGACCTCACCGGTCGTACTTAACTGTAAACCGACATGGCTCCGTTCTTCGAGAAAGCCAGTTCCGTAGCTGCGTCTTGTGTTGCACTGGACCTCATCCACGGGCGTGCTTTTTCTAGCGTCCTCCGCGGTCTACCACTGCCGGACTGACGGATCTCCACCATGTGGCTTACTTACTTATGGAGTCCTTTTTCGATAGTTCCCAGGACGGTCAACGCGTGACGGGGACTGCTGCGGTGACGTGCTATGTAATTCCTTCGGCACTATGTATGACACTGTAAGCTACGAGTTCCTTTCTTCGCATTGAAGTTTGGACTAACTAATGACTGTACGGTTGATCGATGAAATGAAGAGGAATAGAAAACTACCGCATGCTATCACTCTGGAGTTGTACGCGCTGGTATCATGACAGCCGCATTGACATCATCTGTTTCGCAAAGCACATATATTGTAAAGCATAGCTGAGCACGTACCCGCGGATATAAACGTTGCCTCCGCTGCCATTATAGAGAGATATGTGGTCTTTCATTTTAACTGGAGAAGTCGTCTGACCGCAGGCCTCGAAAGCTGTTATCCAGATCAAGGGCGAGAAATGAAGCTATCGGCACACACAAGAAATAAATCAATTGGATTCGATTTTATTTCCTTTTCTAGAAAGGAGTAACCGGAACTAAATTGGAGTGGCGATGTGGGCTAGTTGGTTACTCATCCTGAAACGAGCGAGTTGTAGCATGGACAGGGAACACGGCCACGAGGAGGCACAAAAGAATACACATGCTGTGTGTGTATTCGTGTGTGCATTCTTTTGCGCCTTCTCGTGACCTTGTTCCCTGCCTGCGCTACTATTAACTCGTTTCAACCGGTACTAAAAAGCTGCAGCTTGACACGGGTTTCCGACTCTCAACAAGGCGTCAACAGAAGTGCATACATCCCAACGCTCACAAACAAAACCGTTCAAGTGCTTTAAAACAGAAATACGTAAAAAAAGGACGAAGAAATAAAAATAAACGGTACGTACCACTATACAATCATACATTAATTAGCTTGTGTGATAGGAACCAAAGCTACGAAAAATGAATATTACTAGCAACTTCCATAAAAGGACACCGCTGCACATCAGCATTAACGATCACAAACACATGCAGCACTCGTAGCTATTTGCGAGGTCACACGAAGTCCCACATCACTTCCAAAAATGCTATATAATGTTTGCAAGCTGGCTTGCCAGCAAGCGGTATAACTAAAAGAAAAGTGCACCGGCGCTCCAACAACTTGAAGTATGAAGACGCGAGTTTGTTGTGCTGGTTGTGCAATTTGAGCCAAGCTGTCACTCGACTAGGAATATATGTATGGGGGTATATCACGCGTCTCACTGTAGCATCTTCAAAGCTCAAAAGGTCAGAAAGGGGAGCAGCGCTTTAACCCTCGCTCCCAGGAACATTCTTGTACTGTAAAATAACTTGCGCCCTTAAATGTAAATAAGGGTGTAAATTTGTCTATAAATCACACCCTTGCACCGTTTTTAGGTGTAAGGGTGCGAGTTAGGTGTGTATAATTATAATAGCGGACTCACCGGACGGTTCACAGTTATTTTTTGATTTAGGCTGAGTGGATCGATCTCATATAAAGATAAAGTAAACTATTATTGTAGCACACCCGGGTATAGCCTGCTCGGCTAAGACTAGCTGCTGGCAGTTTCCAAATGGTCTAGGAACCACACAAACGTGACAGCAGTGACAATAGCATGCATTACAATCATTACTTATCGTATTTTTTTTAACGAAGCCCTCACATTTTCACAAGAAACAAGAAGCGCATACGAGTATTAGACACATACGTAAATTATTTTGACAAACACTGTACGCGCGCTCAAGTGCTCAGGAGGCTAGTCGCTAGGTTATATTTCGCAGCTGTGCCATGTCCGTCCCATGTGTTTTCTCGATAAGTATGGCACGATGGCGTGAAAATGACGAAAGGAGGAAAAAAAAAATGTCGACCAGTGCTGCACACTTTGTTTATTGAACATTCGGTCACTCCTGTAGTTCAGTGGTGCTCACTCCTGAGCAGTCACAGAAGGGCTCACATAAAAAAAAAAGAAAAAAGTAAAGAAGAATGTCCTTCAACGACGCACTATATAGCGTGGAACGAGGAACCATGTTCGGGAGCCTACTTGCTGGCCTCGAGTCTCCTGTACTCGGAATGGGCGCAGCGCGGCGGCGACTGCTGACGGGCTTGCTGTGCTCTTTCAGTTGGCGCTGCGGCTGCAGCGGCGATGGCGGCGGCAGTGGGCTCGCTGAAGATCGACGACTGGCGTTCTGTGCTCGAACGGCGCCACGTGAGCCAGGGGTCCCCTTGATTGGGCTGTGGTCCGGCCTGTGCACGGCGTGGAGGCGCAGAACCAGCCGACGAGCTGCGCCCGGAGTCCGTCACAGGTGCTACCCGTGTGCTGCGTAGCAGTAGCAATATATTGCAGTTAGGAAGGGGGGAGGGGAGAGGGGGAGAAAGGAAGGAAAATACCGTAGCCGCCGTAAATGTCTCACTTTGCAGAGGACACGTGAACTGTCTGGCGGCCATGGGAGAATATACGAAATAATAGGAGAGATAGAGAGAAGGTACAGGGAAGTTACAATAGGAATGGTTAAAGAGAGAGAGAGAAAAAAAACAACAACAAACAAACTAGTATATAGAATAAACTAGGCAATGCGCGAGCGTTATCGGCGTTCCCCATTGAAACAGGCGTTGCACAATCGGCCCCCTAATGTGACCAAATGAAGCAACTTCTCATTTATTCCAAAGTGGGACAGCATTTGCGCGCAGCACCCGCTGCGGTGGCGTTTTGTTGCTGAGCGCGAAGCTGTAAGCACCTAACCTATTTGTTAGAAACTACGATTTGGACCACATCTTTCATGGCAATACTTGCATAATATTTCTGAAATAGATACCGCTTCCACACCCACTGCCTTAATAGTTTGTGCTGATGATGGTAGTCTATATAGCTTTACTTCGCAACCTTTCTTGCATATACCCTCTGCATATCCCATCTACCATACATTTACATTTCCCCTTTACCTACCGAGTACTGTTCGGCTAGGGTTGAATTCGCAATTATTTTCGGTCATAAGTGATGTTTGCCACTGGCCGGCTGCCTTTGGTGATAATATGTCTAACATCACGATTGGCTGGCATTTTGTCTCACGAACAGCACTAGCGTAAGAATATTTTTGTGGATACGGACCATGAGAAGGAGGAGGAGGCCCTGTTGTTCATCTATCTATACTTTCTTTTCTCCACTCAACCTCGCTTGCGATATCTCCGTTGGGCAGGAGAGGATATCTCCGTCGCCCTCACTCACCATCTGTCCATGTTGGGGAAGGGCTCGCTCTCGACGTCGGAGCCCCCTCCGCCGCCGGCCCGACAGTTGGCCGTCCAACGCTTGCAGTCCCCGCCGGTGGAGTCAGCCACTCCGAGATCCATCGGAGGCAGCACGACCACGGCGGCTCCGCACAGCGCCCGGGGCAGGGGCGCCAGGCTGGGCGTGAAGGCGTTGAGCGCGGTGCGGTAGCAGGACACGGCACGGATGCCCGACTTGGTGTCCGACGACAGGCCGCCCACCATGTAGACGCTGTCGCCTGCGTCACCCCAAGGCGTTCCCTATTTTAAGGTGACGTGACGTTACTGTTCCACCTTCAAGCCAAGGGAGAGAGAGAAAACTCTATCGGATAATCACGGCTACAGCAGTGGTCAGTAGCAGAGTATACTAGTGATTATAGTAGTTATAGCAGTGATTATAGCAGCGAGCCTCAGTCCAGAGGCTCGCTGGTCGCTCGCATCATTGCCGATTCGATGTAAGCGACCAAGTAAGGTTGGTGCCAGGTGGATCTGGCCTGAGAATGCCACTTGGGAGAAGATAGCCACGCACCAGGAGGAGACATTACATATGCATAGGCTGAGTTGAGCCTATAGGAAGGAAGTTATGGAGATCGGGGTCTACGTTTTCATATAATGCGTGTTGCGTTAGAGTGCCCGTTGCAGTATTTACACTTTCACAGGGAGTCAGTTACGAATCTCCGTATAAAATAGTTTCTGGTTTGTGTTAATATATTTGTTTGTACTTGCCTAATGAATGTGCCTTGCCATCTAATTAGCTCCGTGTCGATGGATGGGAACAGTTTTCTATTCTTCTGGTACAATCTGAGGATAGGTGGTTCTGGCTTTTATAGTGGCTGGTCAGAGTCGGGGAAGGAGGCGAGTCCGGCGTGAAGCTCAGGCGAGCTAGTTATACAAGGCCAATTACAGAAAGGACAACCAATAAAGGCGTGACGGGGTAGGTCTCCTCTCCTTAACTACAGGATGCTAGGTGAATCAATTTGTTGCACTTCCCTGCTTACATAAAATTTTGCTCTTTGTTACACGATTTCCCTTGCCACACTATTTCCCAATTTCGTTCGATTATGTCTCTCCTGCTCCACTTCTCATGCTGTTTCTTATATCCTCTTCCTTTCCAGTTTTGCATATCTCTGTGAAGCGGTACGGGGAAGCTACATTCCTTTCACCTCGTCGTATCACCTCGTCGGTATCTTGATATTTGGACAGGGGCCTTGATAGGCATACGGGCCTTTAGGTCACTACCCGATCACCTCATTGACCCCTCTAGACGACTCGTAGGGCTCTGCGAACGACAGTTTAAGAAACACTACTGCAGAGCCTGCTGGAGACGCTATACATGCAAAGCTCGAGTATAAAGCTGCGAAACGTCGTCTCCTGAGCTAGAGCACCTTCATACGCACGGCTACACCAGCGCTTGAGCCTGTGTGTCTATGAAAAGGTTCCCTATTCTGAAGAAGAAGAAGAAGAAGAATTTTATTTATTCATTCACGAAAATAAAATCACAGTAACAAGGTATACAGAAGGAGGTCCCAAAGCTCAAGTCTGTAAGGGGACCTCCTGTTCTAATTAATAAGAACAAAACAAATTAGGTTAGAGCAAATGCAGCAAAGTTGTAAAGTTGTCTACAAATAATTACACACGACAGCAGAATAATTGAAACATTATATAATAGTATACCGAATTTCGCTTTCAACAAATAAAAAGTAACAAAACAATTCAGGTTAATGCAAATGCAACAAAGAGGTAGAATTGTTAACATGTATTAATGGAAGAAAACAAGCAAACTGAAAACATGGCATAACGCTGTACAGAATTACATCTTGTAATCAATTAAAAGCAAAACAAATCAGGGGAAGTGAAATGTAGCCAAGGGGCAGGGTTTTCACAAGTACTGACACAAGGAAACAAGTGGACTGAGATGTGGTGAACTGTTAAACAGATATAATGGTTTACACGTAAATGAAGCAAACAGAACATGTTAAATTACATCACAGCATTCACAAGTTAAGTAAATATGAGAATAAACGCTTTTTAAAGCTGCCTTCCTCTGCACCCCCTTCTTTAAAGAGTGTTGTGTGCGAAGAGCTTATGGAATACGCAATGTCATAATCAAATACTGAGTGACCTTGACATATATCGTTCCATTTTGTCGGCCATATCGCTGCACTCACCGTAGGCGACGGTGCCCACGTCGTGGTATCCCTGGTCGAAGGTGCCTCTCCGCTCCCAGCAGTGGTCCAGGCACGACCACACGTCGCCCAGGCTGTCCAGCTCGTTGTCCCTCACCGAGCAGCCGCCCAGCGCGAACAACTTGTTGTCCACCGCCACCAGCGAGAAGAAGCATCGGGGAGTCGGAAGAAAGCTCACGTGGAAGTAGAACCTGCATACATCTTGTGGAGTTGCATATGCGGCAAAGCACTCATGACGAGGAGCGCTCATTAGTTTGTTGCCGTAGTCCACCAATAGGCACCCGTGTTGGTTACATAAAGCGGTCGCTAAATGAGTGACAAGTCAAATGACTTGCAGTGATAGCACTCGTCTCCTTCCTCTTAAATGTTTTTTTTCTTCTGCGCTGTTTCCCCACCTTTTATTGTGTGGTCTCAAGTTATGTGGACAGTCGCTAGACTTACGTTTTCCATTTCCTCCTACTTTTTTGACCTTGTGCCCCCGTAGAATTTTATTTTTCCTAAGTGAACACAGGTTCAGCCATCACACCGAAAAAAAGACGAAGAATCCTTCATACGTGTACAATGCGTTGGCGGGCTAGTTGGTGCGAATCCATAATTACTTGTTTAGCGCAAAAACAACGGTCACGTGAAAGACGACAGGACAAGGGAGCTTCATACGTGTGTTTAGAAGGAAAGGCGGTTCAAACAATCAACGTGATTCTTAACAATGATCTCCACACGAACAACTCTACTGCTGCCGTTCACCCTATGTGTTACCCTATGGCAGAGGCAAAGGATATACCTGCCGTGGCATCTCAGTGGCTATGGCATTTCGCTGCTGAGCTCGAGGACGCAGATTCGATCCCAGCCGCGGCGGCCGCATTTCGACGGGGACAAAATGCAAAAACGCCCGTGTACTTAGACTTAGACGCACGTTAAAGAGCCCTATAGGTGGTCAAAATTAATCCGGAGTCCCCCATTACGGCGTGCCTTATAATCAGGCACCCCGCAGGTTAAGTTAGTTGCCGAGGCAGAGGTTCGGCTCCACGTTATGCGAATTATGCTCACGTCATCATGAACTCTATGTAACTTTGGGTGAAGAAGAAGAAGAAGAAGAAGAAGAAGAAGAAGAAGAAGAAGAAGAAGAAGAAGAAGAAGAAGAAATGGCCGTGCGTACTCGCAGCTGCTCAAGTCGAAGCAGTCGACGTCCGAGATGACTACGAGGCCTGCTCGGGAGTCGGTGAGCCCGCCGGCGAGCCAGAGGCGGCCGTCCATCTGCGTGCTGCCTGCGGCCATGCGAGGCCTGCACAGGCGGCACGGCAGCTCCTGCCACTGGCGCCGCTCCTCCAGGCACAATGCCTCCACCGACGACAGGATCCTGCGGGGCCGTGAGGTAGAAATTGTGTTAAGCGCCTCTCTAAAACGCAAAACCGGAGGAAAAGGAGCAGGTTGATAGCTGAAATAATTTTATTTGAATACTACGGTCAAAACCGGAATATAGGTCGAACTTTTTTTCAAAAAAACCATAGCGAAAAGTCTACCCTCGTCTTATATACCGGACATTGGCGGAAAAACTACGGAAGTCTTGCAACAATGGGCAGATGAAGTAAACAGCCGCCTTCGCCATCGCATTCAGGCTGCTTTTTCACATTTTGTTTCAAAATGAGCGGAAGCCGACGGCAATTCACGGTCACTTTCAAGAAAAAGGCGATTGAGTACGCGATGGGCTTCGTATCGTGCGACCATCGACCCGCGTGTTTGTCAGCACCTTATCATCACGGCACGGAGCAGCATTTAAATAAATACTGTCACTATTGTGCAACCGGCTGAGTCGCATTTGTTTAAAGGTAACGGTGTCTTTCGGTACTTTTGCCATTTAAAAATTTTTTTTTTCGTTTTTAGAATTGGTTAATTGGGGGGTCGACCTATATTCCGGTTCGACCTATGGTCCGGTTTTTACGGTAATTAGGTATACGCATTCTCTGTAAGCGTTGCTCGTAGGGTGCGTGCAGGAGGACCTAACTTAATGATGCTTATCACAAAGAAATCAGCGCTGCACGTCTGTTCTTTTATGACTGAGTTTACGCATGAACATCTGTTTAACGCGGAAACGCCTGAAGCCTGAAAATTTCAAGGCTTCTTGTCGAGAGCGTGTAACCGAACTGAAATCGTCGCTGAGAAGCATCTCAAGTAATGATGAAGATGTAAAAAGAAAGAAAGGGTTGAATTCCTCCATGCAGTCAGAGTCGGTTACCGGTTGATGTGCCAGGCGTCATTACGCAAGTAACCAATCTTTTCTAGCTATATACGGCAGCATAACTACAGTCCTTTTATAGTGAGGGCTGTATGTGCCGATCTGAGCCTTAAATAGAGTGTGCGCGTGGCCGCCTATTCGTATTGTCAGGTTATGCTGTTGCTGCTTGTGAGCTGTGAGCACTAAAGCTTCTCGCAGGTCTAGAAATTTTGTTTTTCTTCATCCCAATGCCTGGCCTCTCTTCTTTGTTCCCTGCCTCCCTTCCTCTCTCGCGCCTGTAGCAGAAATTATCGAATCGTCCGCAAACGTCAGAATCGTCGTGGTGTCCCTATTTAGCACACTCAATTTACCAACTTCGAAGTGCTCTAAAAGGCCTACGAGTTACATCTGCGTTCATCTGCCTTGATTCTAAAACCAAACGGAGATGTTCTTATGCTTCACAAACGTGTGTCGAAGGCAGCACTCAGTCTACGCGTACACGTAGTGTTTTGCATGCAGTTCGTGCACGCGAGGGCCGAATCGTTGGCTCACTCACTCTCCATTTGAGCTCCTGCCCCCGACTACGAAGAGCGTGCCATCGAAGCAGGCGGCGGCGTGGTACGCCCTGCTGCGCGCCATGTTGGGTAGCGGCTGCCATTGCTTCTTCGTGAGATCGTACGAGAAGCACATGCAGGTCGGCTCCAGGTTCGAACGATGCGGTCTGGTAGTTGTCGTAGCCTCCTGCCAGTTGAAACCTGTCACTCCGTTATGGGTTACTTGCGCAGCGAACGGTCGAAAAATAAGGTAAAGTGACGGATCCGCACGCTAAACTAATGGCATTTTTTTATGTGCCAAAGAAAGAGTGAGTAAATTTCAGCTGGATGATTGAAGCCCGAGCTCTGCTAGTCAACGATATTCGAGGAAGACTCGACGTAGGATCGAATATCGCAAAACTGGTGGTTTTGGCAGCTCAGCTGCTTATAATTTTACGTGTGCCAAAATAGAGAACGCGGAAGGAAAGACTTACTCCTGGCGAGGTTCCAACGCTTCATTCCATTTGGCGATGGTGTTGGCAGTGAAGCAACAAAATTAGTAGAAAGTGCTCACTTCGTACAAAGCACTTGATTAAAATGAAATGCCGCACAGAAATGCAACCAAAGGAAAGAAACAGCTCACACTGGAAACCTCATCACTTGCGCCTTCGACACCGAGATGGCGGAATCAATGGTACCCAATTCTAATACCCAATGTCAAGCAGGCCAAAGCCCACGCTAATTTATTTAATGCAATGAAGTACCTCGAGAAGCAACGATACCAGAATCTCTTAATAAACCTGCGTCACGGTGAATATGTTTCTGTGAGTTTGTAATTGGTAAGCGAAGAGTTTAGATAATTGATTTTGCGAGATGAAAGAAAGGAAAGAACTGGATAGGTTACTTCGTGCTTACCTGTGATGTACAATTTGTCTCTATGCAGCACTGCACAGTGGTGATGCCGGGGCATCGGGAAACTTTCTAGCTTTTCCCAGACATTCTTTTCAATGTGGTACCGAAGAATCTTGGTGCCTGCGAAGGGGAAAACGTACGCAGTTTTAAGGAAGAAAGCTAACTCTATTAAATAACTTGATATGCGCCGTAGGATATCTAAAAGAACTAATGATAACAAGGGATTCTTCGTAAAACCCGCATGATTATGTGAATTATCAATTCTGCAGAAGCATTCAAGGCGGAAACAGATTCATGAAAGAGAATATTATCATCCACCAACCTGAAGCACAAAAATACAAACGAGCAAAGGAAACATAACGGGTTTGTTCAACTCAACACATCAAGTTGCTCAACCCCTGAATACAAAAATCATAGTTTAACAGGCTACAGTTCACCGCAAGTAGCTTTGATTTAGCAAAAATGAGTAGCAGCGTGTGCGGCTGACCGCGGATCAGTTAACGGGCTCTGATGACGAAGACGATCGTGACGTCATCGTGGGTATCGGCGAGGCGCGTGATTCAAATGAAGCGCTCACATGACCCCTGTGTTGACGCCATCCTCGCGGCCGGTTTTCTCGCCGCAACACTCAACGCGCGATGGGGGCGGAACTTCGAAAAAAAATTTGAAGGGTGATTACGGCGCTTCTACGCACACATCAAAGTAAGTTGAATTATACTGTGGCAGCCTTCCACACCATGGTAAATCTTCAAAATTCTACAACCTTCTCAGAGTACCTGCTACCTGCAATAACTCGCAACTTTCACTGCAGGGCTGAAACCTGGAATACACGTCTGGTTAGTCGCAGCCACAGTTGCGCGCCATCTGTGCACCTGTTGGTACGACCGTGGTTATTGTTGTGGCTACTCCTGCGAACACAGTGACACCTGTAAGTTGTTCTTAAAAGTGAATTTAGTGGTCGTGCCCATGAGTGTACTAATAAACGTTGACAGTCACTTTAGCATAAGCTAAAGAGGACGAAGGTGAAAGCCTGCGCGCTCACGAGCTATCACGCTCATTTATTAAATTACTAGACATTCTCATTCGAATGCGTTGTTACTTCCTATTACGTGTTTTCTCTCAGCGAAAGTCGTGGTTGGAGCGTCTTAATTAACCTAATTAACTGTGCCTTAACACCAAAGGTCGTGGGTTCGAGTGCCTTAACGCTATGTGAGTTAACTGTGCCTTAATAAACTTCCTTATTTAACACCAAAGGGCGTGGCTTCGACTCCCATCAAGTTTGGTGACATTCCGCTGGACGGTAATTTTTTCGACTCATGAGCCATTTAAGACTTACGCCTTAAAAATTCGCTACGAAATTGTACTGTGAAGCTGGCTTCTCCACAATAACACACAATGTGTGGGGAAAGCATCGCCTTAAAAATTTGCTACGAAATTGTATTGTGAAGCTGGCTTCTCCACAATAGCCCACAATGTGTGGGGAAAGCATCGCCTTAGAAATTTGCTACGAAATTGTAGCACTTTCCCCACTACGAGTAGTGGGGAAAGCATATTTTTCTGAGCCCGTTCGTTTGGCTGGATATTGCGTCGTCGTGACATGGGGTGCCTGCAGGGAGTACGCGCTCTAGCCTTCGCGACGCTTCGCACCGCTTGCTGCACGGGCGCATTGCCTAGTGGATAGTTGGGCGATCAACTTGACATAGCGAATGCCTGAAAGGTTAGGCGCATAGACAAAAGGTATAATATGACGGTCAGTACGAACGCACTTCAGAAGTACAGATGAGAACACACCAGGAAAAGGAAAAACAGTCCATAGGTTAGCAAATTCGGGTGAAACACAGTTGGAAGTGAGGATGAAGTTTTGAAAGCTACCCAATGGCATTGCGACGGTGCAAAAATGTGCAAGCCGAAAAACGGAAGTCAATTAAGCTGCTTTGAGAAAGGCACAGAAACATCGATGCGGCCTCTCGAGCCACAGGCAACCACCGTGAGAGAGCTCTTGATTGGGTGGAAGAGTCGATTTACTGCCAAAACAAGAGCACGGTCGCGCACGACAAGGGTAGAGGCAGGCGACTTGTAAGAAGATGTCGAATCTTTTACAGCCTGACGCTCGCTTGCTCACCTTGAATTTAGCACAGCAAATCAGCACACTGCTACAGTTAGCTTCGCTGCTCAGCGCTGTCTGCGCAAGAGCAGATGTTGCCTCGCAATATCATTGTGCGGCCGCGGGCAACATAAAACGCGCTGCTTTTGCGTGCGGCAGCGCCGAGTAAAGCACACTTGTTTAAGGAGTGCCAACGGTGCGCTTCTTATTGCAGCGGTGACACAACCTGCACGCTTGAAACGACTTCTCACTGAGCATGCGATGCCCTGTTCTTGTTCCACGCCTTGCACAGTGCTTTCTCGAGGCCTGCAGCTGGCGGTAATAACCCGGCACTTCTTAGCCGACATTCACTTCGAGTAATTACGGCGCGAAAACTCACAAGTACGAAAACAACACAGGGTACGCGTTTGCTCTTCATGCTTTTATCTCCGTATTGTTCTACGGTTCCTTTTCTTCAAGATGAAATGGATCCGACTCGTCCTACCCGCCGTGGTGGCGTAGTGACTATGGCGTTGTGCTACAGATTACGAGGTCGCGGGATCAAACCCCGATCGTGGCGACCGCATTTCGACGGGGAGCGAAATGCAAAAACACCCGTGTACTGTGCATCGGAGGTACGTTAGGGAAGCCCAGATGGATGAAAATAATCCGGAGTCCCCCGCTACGGCGTGCCTCATAATCATATTGTGGTTTTCGCGTGAAGAATCCCATAATTTAACTTTTTTAATTTAAATAAGGAATCCGACTCGTCCAACATGCATCGGTTCTGCATTTCTGAGCCCGCCGTTGGAAATGTCTAAACAAGTTAATACGTACCGACGGCGGTGTCACCTGGTGCTTCCGGGTCGAAACCACCCACGACGAGCAACACCGGCGAGCGTGGGTCGCGGGCGTGCCCTCCCGAAGTGCAGGCGCTGAGGCCCTCGTACGGGTCGTCGCTCCACGCTGAGAGCGGGATCTCGGCCCGGTTGCGGAGCAGGTAGTCGGCCAAGGGATCGCTGTGAAACATGGGCTCCCGCTGCGCTGGAAACTGTGGAGTCGCAAGTTTTGTGCATCGATGCCAGGTAAATATGCAAAACAAGAACGAGAAGATGGGGAAGTTTGAAGACTTAAGAGGCTGAGCCTCGGTACGGTGTCAGCTGTGTCGTCTAGTGGAAAGGAGGTGTGCGAGTGATACGTGGTCAGCGATGGCCTTAGTTTGTGCGACTGACTAGCACAGTCACAGCGTTCTTTCCGCGTTTCGAAGAGCCTGGAATACTGTCTGTCTGTGGATTTTTCTGACAACCTAACTTGGTGAGTCGACCGCTTAGTCGTCGATGCAGCGTTTTCTCTCAACGGGTTGATGCAGGGTTGCCGTGATACAGTGCTAAACCAAGATGCCGCACTGCGACTTAGAAGGGGGAAATTGAAAGAAGCTCTCTAGGGTTTCTCTAGTCCCAACTTATGGTAAGGGTTAGGAATCGAGAGAGAGAGAGAGAGAAAGAGAGAAAGAGAGAAAGAGAGAGAGAGAAAGAGAGGGAGAGAGAGGGAGAGAGAGAGTATTCTGACGCATTAGTGGGTTTGTGAGTGTGAATGAGCGCTTCAATCGTCTCAAGGCGCGAGAAACCGCGAGATAAGGGGCGCCGAAGTGGTATGACCACTGTTGTCCACGTCTTCCGTGCACGCGTCTTTAAGTGCTTTGATGCGTTCGTGCGTTTATGCGCGTCAGTAAGTGTTTAAATGGTTTCAAGGTGCGAGCTCTCACGAGCGATGCAGAGCACGCGTTGGCTGAAGCCGCGCCAATCCAAGCCACTGAAATCTATAGCGAAGGGTCCGCTTTGGTGGCTAGGCCATCATCTCTTGATATCGAGAACCAATCTCATGAAGGCTGCCGATATTACGCCCGAAGTTTGCTTTCTAGGTGACGAAGAAAAACAAAACTCTACAACCTCATCCACTTACCGTGAAAAGGACAAACAGGGCAAAATTTGCTACGCGTTTGGCCACAGGCGTGCAGGCTGTGCCCGCTTGAGTGCACAGCCTGCCTTGTCGGCCCATGACGTTGTTTCTGTTTCACCCTGATGGCGGAAACCTCCGGAAGACCTAGCCATAAAACGCTTATGCGTTCAATTTTTTATCTAAAGATGAAAACAAATCTTTGAGAGAAGGTTCTTATAGTCCAAAGTGATTTTGAATTTATATTTAGTGTCCCTTTAATTATACAGTTTGCTTATATCTTCCAGTATCACAACGCTAAACAAAATGAAGGAGGGTGAAGATGCTGTCCAAGTTAGTTGCAGAGAGAATAGCCAAGCATGGCATAGTCTGTTCGCCATCATTAGACCTGCAGGGTTAACAAAATGAAAAAAAAAGAAAAAAAAAAGAGAAGCGTTCCACGAGAGAACACATGTGAAAAAAGAAAAGCAAATGTCAGAAATGCGGCGTAGCCATGACGTGACACGCCCTTAGTATTGAACCTCCAACGAGTGGGCGCGGTTCGGCGTTCAGCTTCATTATGTGCGGTCCGTAGAGAGGAATTAAAAAAAGAAAAAAAAAAGAAGAGCGAGCATCACGCATATTAGAAATTTCTGAACTCGCGGTCGTCGAGATATGTGGCAGCGCTCACGAAATCATTACGTCGGTCGTCGAATCCGGAGAGTACAACAGTTTTGATTGCCAGTCGCAAAGGCAGAATTATGACGAAAATAGCCTGCCTATTGATGCAGGTTAAGAAACTCCGTGTGGTCAACTAATCCAGAGCTTCCGCCGCATTGAATCTCCAAAATCCTCAGTAAACAGATAAGTTAGGCATTCACCGACTACTTATAAATATCCGATACGCTACTTTTCTTCCAGATAGATTTATTTCGCTTTTATTAGGTGTTTTAGTAATACGTTGGCCAAATAATCACCTTTTAATCTTAGCCCACTGCTTTTAGGAATTACTCAGTTTTCGCTGAAACGCCCAGTGTAGAGATAATAAAAACTATATTTGATTAAAGGTGCAAGGACATCCGCACACACGCAGGTAAACATATGTACGATGCCTGTACCTTATATAGTACCTCACATGTACCTTACATGGCCCATTGATCAAGATCCTAGGGCCTTACGTAGTCCACGCATTGTCTGTCACGGCCAATTCATCGATTGTAGAGAACGTTGCACAACTCGTGGGCAGAAAGTTTTAAAGCGATAGTTTTCTTTGGCTTTTCCCTGCTGTCTTGCCGAACAGACAACAAGGGTCACCTGGTTTTGTGCCTGAATAGACAACTTGCTGCTGCCTAATACCTGGCTTAGTAGACAACTTAGGTCACTGGGTATGTGTCCGAACAAACAACTTCGGCATTGCGTATGTGATATTGGTATGTGCACATTCTTGGCCAATCCACCATAATGGAAGTGCCGAGGTGACAGAAGAGGTACGAGGTGCTACCCAAAAGTTCCGGGAATTTGAAAAGCGCGGGCTAGCTGAGTGTGGTAGATATTTCCGCCGCTAGCTATAGCTAGCAATATGCCTTGCGGATCAGTGTGCTGAACGACTTGCATTTAAGAAGAAGCATTGTTTTGCGAAGTGTTGTTTTGCAACGCAATGTTTCACTGATTTGGCGCATTTCTTAGCAACCAATATGGCAGACTTCAAGAATCGAAGAATTTGCATCAAGTTTTGTTTTAAACTTGACAAAACTGCGGCATAAACTCATCGTATGCTAGAGGACGATTTTGGAGTCGACGCCATGAGCCAAAGTAGGACGTTCTTATGGCATAAGCGCTTCAAAGAGGGTCGAATGTGTGTTGACGACGATGAACCTTCTGGACGCCCGTCAACGAGCACAAATCCGGAAACGATAGAGGAAGTTTGTAAAGCTATCCTTGGAAATCACAGGCTAACTATAAAGGATGTCTGCGACATTGTAGGACAGTTATACGGTACAGTTAAGCGAATTTTGTCGGATGTTTTGAACATGAGGCGCATTTCTGAAAAATTCGTGCCAAGAGTGCTCAGTGACGAACAGAAGCTACACTGTGTTTCTGACTGTACGGAACTGAAGCAACAAGTCAGACAATCCCACATTCCTCTCCAGTGTAATAACCGCCAAATTCTCAGCGGCCGCAAAGCACGTCAAATTTGTGAGAATGCGAAGTCCATGCTCACTGTTTTTTAACAGCGAAGCTGTTTAAGCAGCCGTAATTTGTGGTTCGTGGTTTGTATCAAGAAACTGCCGCTCTGCAGCCATGGCAAACAGGAGGGCGGCGACACCCAGGAGGGCGCCGCGGCGCATGTGCATGCGGTCTCCTCCTCACCAGCTCTCTCCCTTCCTGATCCTCGCCTTTCTTCCCTCCGTGGCGCGCTGAGTCAGGAGGAAAAAAAAAAGTCGAAAGCTTGCACTAGGGCGCGCAAAGCTCAAGACACAGCGAAGCTGGCCGATTGATATCGAGCGGCTAGCCTCCAACGCGTTCGGCGTCAGCAAGCAACAGCGTTCTTGGCACTGTGCCAACCTTGCTTAGCCTGCTTGCGTTTGTGGCATTCCAAGAACGCTGTCGCTCGTCAGCACCGACGCCTACAGCGCTAGTCACGCGAAATGTCGCGAAAGGGAAGGTACCTCCGAAAATTATCGCTCGAGAATACCTTCTTAAATGCGTATTTGAGTTAAACCAAGTTAAGACCTAGCAGCAACCAAGTTAATACCTAGCAGTAGCAGCCAGTAAGACTTTAGGATCGACAGTGTCGCTGTGCCTAAGCTTTGCATGACCGAGTGCAAACTTGTCCGTTTTTTTTACCTACAAGGAATTCTTACCTCCTTGACAAATCGTGAATAGCGAGCGTTACTGTGACACTTTGAGGTGCTTAAGAGAGAGCATTCGTCGCAAGCGTCCGAACGACTGGCAGTGCAACTGGCTTCTTCATCACGACAACGTGCCCGCTCACACATCACTCGTTGTTCGACAGTTCCTGACTTCCAAACAAATCACAGTACTTCCGCACCCACGCTATTCACCTGACCTCGCCCCTTGCGACTTTTTCTTGTTCCCAAAGTTGAAGCTGAGGTTGAAAGAACGTCGGTTTCACACTGTTGAAGAGATCCAGTGGGAGTCGCAGGCGGTCCTCAACATACTGTTGCCTGGAGAGCTCCACGAACGCATGAAATCAGCGGCAGAAACGCGGGGATCGGTGTATACATGCTCAAGGGGACTGCTTTGAAGGAGACAGTGATGATTAGGCGTTATGGTCAACACTTTCTTTTTTACGACTGAATTCCTGGAACTTTTGGGTAGCACCTCGTATGTAGCCTTAAATACAATAAATCGATAGCGCTCCATCCGCAACAGACACCTCTTCGTCGATCGTGGCCGCTTGATGGATAGCTGTTGCAACGAAGTTGCAGCCAGGATGCTATAGGAGTAGTGGGGGCTGCTACGGAGTTTCGACTGTGACAGGTGATTGCAACAAGATATACTATGTCATGGTATCATTTGGCATTGTAGTTGGCAGTGAGATTGCCACTTCGTGTGCCTGCTGATGCACCCATAAGGTTTCGCGGCTCCAGGATGGCATGGGGATATGCAGCAGGCCACACAAGCAAGCTATATCGCTGACATTGACGATCGTCTTTACGATTTATGCCACAATTTCGTTTGTGCCGACACATACATATCTATTGATTTTCTGTGAACCTAAAATTAACATTCATAGTTGCGAAACACATACACACTTTATACCCAAAAATCGGAGCATCTCAGAAATGAAGATGCAAGGAAAACTAGGGATAAGCCGCGCCCACAAATGCACAACAGCCGCAACAAGAGTAAAAAAACAAATGAAAATAGATGTTATTTACAACCAAAACACCCAATTTCGTGAAAGAGAGAACGAGAGAGAGAGAGAGAGAGAGGAGAGAGAGAGAGGAGAGAGAGAGAGAGGAGAGAGAGAGAGAGAAAGAGAGAGAGAAGAGAGAGAGAGAGAAGAGAGAGAGAGAGGCAGGGCCATCATTACTCGTTGCCCAGTGCATCATACCTGTATGGTGAGCGGTGGTGCTTTCCGAAGGATGTTGGCGCTGGCACCGTTGAGGTACCTCGGATACACGGAAGGAGGCGCTGCTGCGGGCGGAGTCTTGATTGTGCTGAATAAGTTCAGGTCCTGAGAGGGGCGCGAAGGACAGTGAAATAAAGTGAAAGTTCGTTTGTACCCGCGCACTTCTTTATTTGCGCATAAAAGACGCACTATTACGCCTCCTATCCTCCAGCATGAGAGTATCTGAGCAGCACGAATGCAACTCGGATTAATTATATGCGATATCTTCACTGATCCCTGGCCGGGGCGGCGGTGGCTGCATATCGATTGAGGATGAATTGCAAAAAACGCTCCTGTAGTTTCACCTGAATTCAGGTGAACGTTAAAGAACACCAGGTGGCAAAAATCAACCCGAAGCCCGTCACGCGGTGTCCCTCTAACCCACTGTAAGGTTTCGGGGAGTTAAACCGCGCAATTTATTTTCACTGTGAATAAATTAGGCGACGAACGGCTTCGGGCGTGAGATGAAGGCGTAGATTTCTCGTTCATTACGTAATTAGTGAGTATAGCGACGGGAAAGGGTGATAAGACACTTTTGAAAAGCCTTCGCTGAGGAGACCGAGTCAACGGGTTGTTTTCTCAGATGAAACCTGTGGAAGCTGTGATTAATGCCGCCACCTGTGTGGTCGTCTGTGTTCATTTGCCAAAGTGACAGAACAGCACAAAAGCGGTACATAGGTGCATAGACACAACTTTGCAGTCTCAGTATTCTCGAAAAGAAATATAGCTGGGACATTCTTATAACAGCAAATTTACACTGTTCATAGATTATCTATAGGCTCATTGCAGACTGTTTTGCTTTCATTATACGGGTTCCTTTTCGTACAGATTAAAAAGCAATAGTCTGTGACGGATAGTGCTTTCCTGCTTTCTCAGGTAGATTTCAGGAAAACGGTGAAATTGGTTGCATTAGAACCCAAGATATTTTATAAAAGGAGCCCATAATTAATTATTCATTATTCACTTTATTGCACACATTGTAATTGCAAAACAGAAGTAGAGCAGAGCAGCAGTGAAAAGTCATGCCAGTGTGGCAGACATCCTAAGACTGGAATCGTTTTCGAGATGTCCGTCCGTAAAATCTGCGAATGAATACATCGGCGTTGCAGTTAAGATCACCCCAAACTGCTACAAGGAAGCTTTTGGGAATCTGTTAGATGGAACGCCAACGTTGTTTGACCTCTAGCTACAGGTTGATAATGTTTTCATGCAAAACGTAGGTATAGATTAGGGGTGTGCGAATAGTGATTTTTGAGAGCGAATCCAATGCGAATCGAATGGTGCCAGACGCGTATCGAATCAAACAGAATATCGAACTACTTTCGAATATAGTTTAGAATAATGAATAGCCGTTATCACAATTAATATAAAACGATGTTCACGTGCCAGTATTCTTAAAGTTAGCAAATTTCTGTCATTACATAGTACGTTATGAAGCGTTGTTTATTAAAAGCACAAACAGAGCATGAGGAACAATAAAGTTGTTTCTTCACATGCACAGGGCTCTTCAGAGAGTGCAAGTGATCGCTCTATAGCCTGAAAAGTATGGCTACCTAAGTGACGTATCCTGTTTCCACTACGCAAGTTCTCGTGTTTTATGTATATACTATGCCCGCGGGGGTGAAAACTCAACCTACTGTTGCTCTAATTCTATGTTTACTCGGGCGAAGTTGACGTTCTGAAAAATTCAAAACTGTTCGAAAAATATTCGCATTTACGAATACTGACTATTCGATTCGAAGACTGAATTGAATAGGATACTGTTTGATTCGTTATTCAAAAGTTTGGAATATTCGTGCACCCCTGATATAGACTGAACACTCAAAGCAGGGCAAAAAAATTAACAATGAAAAAAAAAGAGACATATTTGCGCTTACCCACAACGTGATTGGTCCGTCCAGCTTGAAGTACCGCGCCTTGAGCTGTGGAGCGGGGAAAAGGTGCTGCTGGTTGTACATGGCCGCAACCTTACGAATGAAAAAGCAAGAGAGCGGATGGAATTGTGCACTTGACATTCCCCACAAACGTGATAGTGTACATGGTGGCGTGCGCTTGGGTTTATGTAAGAATCAATTGCCTGTATGCTAGCGTTGACTGTGGTAAAAAAAGGATCCTGACGTTTGCAGTACCCCGCGGGGGTTGATACTCAGCAGCCTGATCGACCATGGGATGTCGCATGTGATACGCCCGATATCAATTGCGAAGAATCGCAGCGTATGTAGTAAAGTGCTAGGCATATGTCGGCACGCTCATAACTGCCGCCACGTGTCTCACGTCACGTAAATATTCTAGCATGCTCGAATGTAATGCCAAGCATGCCCGAGCGGGTCTTGGATAGGCGCTCGAGTTGGGACACTTGTTGCGCCTCCACGAGTTCCTGATGCAAGCTAGTTTAGGAGCTTGGTGGTGCTTCCGGCGCAAGTCCCAACGCACATTTGTACGCCTTGCGTATGAGGGCGTTGAGCTTGTTAGCGTTCGTTTCAAACAAACCTTCGCAGATGTGCCAAATGCACCCCTAGTCATTAATGCTTGTGGGATTATATGCGACAGATGTGTCTTTTTTGGGCCATGTGTAGCTGACCTGCTTCAGGGTAGACGTACTTAACAATCCCATCGCTTACAACAGTGACCTTAGTGCGTCCACTAGTTCCTCCAGCACGTCATGCTTTGCTCCAGTCATATGTCATGGGGAGCGCTAACGCTATCTGTTCCACATGGCCGTCTCACCGTCTTCATGTAGCGCCTCGGGTGGGATATGTGCTTTCGACCGTCTGTAGCAGTGGAGAATGGTCTAGTCAGCGGCGTGTCCGAACTGACCCTCTCAGGCGACGAATCAGTATGGTCCGAGATGACGTGGCGTTGCTCAGGTATTCTGAAGGGCCGTGCATGGCTAATTTCACGGTCTTTTAATTTCTCCTGGCAGGTGTTCGCGGGGTCGCTTCACGCGGATTCTCGTTGTTGTCGGTGCCTACTGCATATATGGCGCAACCGCTGCGATGTGGTTGCCGCAGGCTCGTCGTCACAGTGCTCTCTTTCTTATCTGAGAGCGGGTGCGTTGCGATCTTCTATCTATTTTTGGCAGCAAAGCTATTCTTCGTCCAAGAAGAATTTCTGTCGCAGTTCCTTGGCGTCCGTCTCTGACGGGAGCGTGATTATTGTTTCTCGCTTGCATGGTTTTGGTAGGCAGACGCACCGATTTTTATCGGCCGTAATGTCATGCATACACATTGAATGTATACATATGAATGCCTCAATTTTGTGTCGCTAGAACACGGAATGCGCTACATATTTGTACGTATCTGTTTGACACGCATACATTGTACACGTGTGCATATCTGTGACAAATAATTTGTGCAGAAGTCGAGATGATTGTCTAAAACGCGCTCCTGTAGGCCAAAGTAGCTGCCAAAACATGAGACCACTAGCAGAGCGAGAGGAGCAATGACATTGCGTAAAACAGCCGGTTTTGCATCACGTGTTATCGTTAGGGTTCTGCGTTTTCGGAGTTTATTTTTGTACATATTTGCAGTTTGTTTTCCGAAGTTACTGTTTTTTAAAGAAATTCGGACTTTTTCGGTGCGTTTCAATTAAACATACGGTGACAAGACTCAAAATCGGAGATTTTTCGGGTTTTATTTATTTCGACCAAATTTTAGGCAACTGTTCTCTAATACAAAAACACACTACCAGTACTGAAATATAGATGTATTGAGCAACTAGTTCCAGAATCATTGTCGCTGTTTACAACTTGTAACATATACAAGCATACTTTTCAATCTTTGCATCCACAACTGTGGCAAGCTTCTTCTTGTTCACGGCACGGGACATAGAGAACGCCCTTTCGACATTCACACTGTATACTGGGAAGGCTTGGATATGCAGTGCACAACGTGAAAGGAAAGGCCAGTCGTCGGCGGGCATGTGCCAGAACACCGTGGGCTCAACCAATTATTTCACATCATATGTCTGATAGCGCAAAAGTCGATGTCAGATGACATCCGCCAAATGCCGGCCCTCTCGTAACGCCACATTAAAAACCAGTAAAAAACGGTTGCAGGATTAACGGCGCAAAAGTAGGGATGGTACATAGAATAAGGAAACGTAAAAACAAAATTTAGCATAGGCTGATATCACAGTAAGCCTCCTACTTCGGTTTCAATCCATTGCCTCGTTTGAGAGCGAATGTTAGGTTTAGATAGCTACGAAATTTGAGATACTAACCTAAAAATTGAACATGTTGGCTGACCATTCCTTTACAATGGAGACGCACTTAGCATTCACCCAGGAGAGGTATGCGCGCGTTCATGGTGTGTTCTGACAGAGAGGAAAGCGAGTGTAGCGCCGCCGAACGGAAGAGTGCAGCGCAGCGAGTCTGTCTGTGTGCTTCTTAGCAAGGAAACTCGTTTTGGTTATGTTTTTCTATCTCCAGCCCAGTTTGTTACGTTTTTTTTGGCGTGTGGATTTTTGTAAGCTGTAATGCATTGTTGGTGTTCACGGTGAAATGTATTGGCAAGTCCGAGTAACAAAAGCTGTTTTCGAGTATTTCAAGGCTACGTGCCCTCAAAATCAGAATTTTTCGAATAAATCCGAACTCTGAAAGAAAAAAATTACCAGCCAGAGTTTTTTGGAGTTCGGATTTATCCGAAAGCGCAGAAGCCCTATAGTTATTGGCAATGTCGCCAGCACAGTCAGGAGCATGCGCCTCGCGCGTCCTAGGCAAGTGTTTTGACCTCCGTACATGGGCCGCGGCGGCCGCATTTTCGATGGAGGCGAAAATGCAAAAACGCCCGTGTGCTTGCGTTGGAGTGCACGCTAAAGAACCCCAGGTGGTCAAAATTAATCCGGAGCCCTCCACTACGGCGTGCCTCATAATCATAACTGATTTTGGCAAGTAAAACCCCAGGAAGAAGAAGAAGAAGACCTCCGTACATGTTATTGCATCCACGTGATTGTCTATATGTAAGTGTATGTCTATGCAAGTCAAGCTTGTGGACTGCTGTTTCGTGACTCTCGTGCAACTATACAGTAGACCAGATACGCGCATCTTGCAGGCTGGGTAGGTAGTAGCAGATTGCATCGAGAACTCTTAGGTGATCTTCATCACCAGTGAAATAATATTTTTTTCTATACGCAGCACCGAGTGCTTCATATGCGTTACCATAGAGAAATATATATTGTTTTTCTGTACGGCGTTGCCGGCGTCGTTACGCTCACCAGAGGGCAGCCAGGATGTGGGCGCGCACCTCGTGCACCTCCATAATGCCGGGCAGCAGCGGCGGGTGCAGGCAGCACAGCAGCTCCTCGATGCTCATGGTGCCGAAGCGCACACACTGCATCACCTTCAGCACGTACGGCTCGTTCTCCAGGTAGTTGTGGTTGAGCCAGTGCAGGGCCGCCAAGAACATCACCATCTCACTGCGCGCGTTGCAGGAACCTCGCTCAAACGAGGGGCGCGCTGTTACTCCAGCGGTTGGCGCGCTAGCTCCGACGGAGCGTTCCGTTTCCTCTCCACTGGGCTCGAGATGTGTAGTCGACGGTCAACGGCTCTTTTGATTACTCGATGTATTGGTAATTGCGCCATGTTGGATGGTCGGAGTTCGCAAACGATCTGAGTCTTCAGCTCAGTCGCCACCCCACATACCGCGTCTTGTAGGAGCAATGTGTTGGTGTTACTTTGATTAGAAGCTTAGCAAGGACTCTACGTTGGGTGTGTTTTCAGTATGATCGTAACCTCTTTTCCTTTCTCACGATGTTGCTATAGGACTTTTAAATAATGCCAACCACTCTCTGTGCGCACAACGTAACACTGGGTTGCCGCCACCATCGCGAAAGATAGACGTGCCTGCGAGAACATGTGACAAAACAATACGCACATACAGAGAACGAAAAAAATTGTGTTCTTACCACTGAAAATTTATTTCAACGAAAAAAAAAAGACAAGAGGAATTGTTTGATTTAACAATATTTTTTATGCTTATGCTCAAGATAGTTTAATTTTAATTTTAACAGAATTGGTTACTATACGGTAAAGGAAAACATTTGTCAGCAATACAGTGAGCGAAATGAGATTTGTTCCTCTTTTTACTGTCCTGAATTAACATTTGTGTGCAGCTTCAGCAGCCACGTAACTATAGGTAAAACATTGATCTCGTCTGCGTGATCCAATTGGTCTTAATTTCCCAAAAAGTTACAGTCGGCTCTACGCACGAGTCATGCAACTCAAAGCACGGCTACAAATTCCGGTAGAGTAGATACTCGGATGTGTCGAGTAGTGCCGGGTGTTTTATTGCCCACTGTACTGTTAGATCTCATTTGTTCTGTGTAGTGTGCTTGTGTGATTTGTTACTACCGCGTCCCAGCATTTGACACTTCCATCTCCCATGAAAGGCACAGTCATCAGGGGAGGCAAAAGTTACTCCCTATAAGGGAGCAATCTATGTAAAAATTCTTTTTTTCTGTGAAATAACAGAAAAAAGTCATCAACAGAAAATGTTAGTGAAACTACGGAAAAAGTGATAAAACAGAAAATGTAAATTAATAACATTGCCATACTTTATCAGTTTTTCTCACAATCTTTTTTAAAAGAAACTGTCCGTGGGGCTCACGCTCCCTGCTCAGACGTGATTGAACTTGCTGTGGTATTCTGCCACACATATAGCATGTTCGCCAAAAAACTACCACCTCAAAATCAAGCTGGTTATCCCGCAACCGGACGGGTGTAATATTTTAGCATGTTCCGGCGCCCGCACTACGAACGCGTCAATGACTACTACGATGCAAAAGGGGCGACGAGCCTTGACTGCAGGAGCTACAATTTCTTTGTCCAGTTTTACGCCACTCCGGATTGCAAACTACATGAAAAGAGAGCAAACTACATGAAAATTTGGGACACAAACAAAGCATTCCGGCATGCTATGATGTCTTATGTATTGACGTTGCAATCCCATGCGGTCATTTAGCACGGCCGAAGCGTGGCCTCGTAAACGCTACAGTCTTCGGCCACGCAATCGGGCTGCCCGATTGTGTGGCATCCTATAGGCTAAAAAAACTTGATCGCTGCCCCCTTACACGGATTTGAGCAAGGGACGCTGTTTATTACGATGGTATGATAGATAGTCACGTTTCCACTGCAAAAATACTGAGGGACTGGTAAATCAAAGCTGTTGCACTTAATAACTGCCACAATTAGTGCCAACTGCAGGCGAACGTTGGGCACGGCCACAGAGCAGTGAAGCTCACATGTGAAATCGGTGCAGTAAAGGCTGTATTGAATGTTGCGCACTTATAATGTATCCTATGGCTTGAACGGTTTATACAGTTGACAACACACTGCTTATAGGTTGGCACGTCAAAACGTAGGTAACGAACGCTGCAAAAACAGCACGTGGTAAGCAAACGACCGGCTACATTGCGGCTGCTATGCGCAATGGCAGTCTAAAACCAGCGTCACATGACTGCAGTACGGGGTTGTTGTCTCGATGCAAATCCCCTATTGGTACACCGAACTATTGGAAAGAGGGGCTGTGGTGGCGGGGTGTTCCGACACTGAAATAGTACCCTCTTCTCCCACTTCAAATCCACCTGTGAGCGCGATGTCCAGCAAGACCCCGGTCACAGAGGTGATCATCGATGCGTACAGAGTGGGAATCGCAGCTTCGACCATAAGGCACCGAGGTAGAGACTGCGTTGGCGAGGAACAGGTGGACTCACCCTCTGGCGCCGACGGTGTTTCCCGAGAGCACCTCGCAGACCTGGTTGACATCCAGGTCGAGGAACGGCTTGCATGTGACCGTCTCTTCCAGTCGGTGGTGCAGCAGTTTCAGGGCCCGCTTACACACCGACGCCAAGCCGTACTTGCGCGCCGTCACGTAGACGTACACCGCGTGCTTTGGGTCGTACGGAGACTTGGTCAGGATCTGCGTCGGCATCGGACGTATACGAGAACACGCGACAGAAACGGGCGTCCGCTATCTTTAGGCTTGAAAGAAAAGTCTCCTGTATATCTCTTACGAGAGAATATCGGGGAAAGGGAGGCAGTCTAATGCCAGGTCTTTCTTAGTATTTGTTTTTGAGGGGGGGGGGGGATATGCAAATAAGAACGCGTATGTACTGCAGTCTAGGAGCAGGGCCCATATTCACAAAAAGCGCTCTTGCGCTACAACCTTTAGTAAAAGCAAATTTTATCCAGTGATAATGTTAACCAGCTTTGTGAGTTTGGCCCCAGTTTTTCTCACGAACATGTTATTGTACCCTGTAGCTCACGGGATGCCGAGCATCGATATATTTTACGTACTTTTGGCTAACGTTACATATTCATTTTTTAACCCATTCATCTTCAATTTTTGCACAAGGGAAGAAATGGGCGCTAGTTGGTCTTTCATAATCGACAAATAACAGCCTGTAAAACAAGGAGCATGCCAAAAAGAAAAAAAAAAAAAGCGGTCACTTTTTCGCGACGCTCTAAGTGACAGTCGTGTCGCAACTATAAGTTTAGGTGGGAAAAAAAGAGAGAAACGTAAAATGTTACTTCGCTTGGAAATTATCACGAACGACCCGATCAGCAGCAACTCTTGTTTCAACATGCTTACCCTCGCACACTTTTTCTTGACCCTGGCTATCTTGAGGATGCTAGCGGTAACATAGAGCTTCCCGATGTTTTGGCAGGTGAGGTGCAGTTTGCCAGAGTACATGTAGTCAAGTAGCGCGTGGAAAGCGTCGCCAGACACTCCTTGTAGCTCCAACTGCATTGAAAGACGTCTCTGATGGCCCTACGTAGGGCCACGTTGACCCCACCTAAGACCTGTACGCATTGACTACATTGACCCTATGTAGAGGGTCAATGTAGCCCCAGGTAAGGGTCGCATGCAGTAAGTTTCGTTATTGTTCTGCTAAGGTTTAGTGCGAGGTTCGCGTGATAGCTAATATGCTGCCTGTGTGTCACAGTCAAATCAAAGGCTGATCATTCCAAGGATTGAACAAGTTTGATTCGTATTCGATTTGATCTCAAAATTGGTATTCGCACATTCCTAAACTTTTCTGTTGGAAATATAGTCTCATTGAAAGCATTTATTCGAGGCATCTGTGAATCTAGCCACTACGGCGTCTTGGAAGCATATTTTGTTGGGCACAGCGCTAAGGACGCGGACGCGTTAAGGCACATGTGCTTTAATGTTTTCAATGTGCCTTAACCTTTGCCCGGGTCCTTAGCGGTTTGCCGAACCAAATATTTACGACCAACTACCCAATGTTTGCACTCTTGAAAGCAATTTGAGTGTGGCCTTTGATTTGAAAAGCCCGTAGCATGGGAGTTCACCCCCCCCTCCCCTCCTCCCCTTCTCCACCATACTTAAAGAAAGAGGACTCTCACAAGAGCAGGGGCCGCATTCTGAAACGATCCACTTCGGCGATACTATCGCCTCGGCGACAATATCGCCGTCAGGCGCGCGCTGATTGGCTGGTTGAGCAAAATTGGATGACGTCGTGCTCAACCAGCGCCGTTGGCCAAGGCGATAGTATCGTCGAAGTGGATCGTTTCAGAATACGGCGCCAGGCGACCACAATGGAGAACGTCGGCAGCATTCCACGTTATAAACATCGTTGCCTGTACATGCCTCTCGAGAGTCTTCCCTGGAGTGGTTTCGATTGTTGAAGTGTCATTCACCCTCTTATCCTCCGGCGTTAAGTTTCCCTTTTGTTCTAGCTCACCACCAACGGCTTTTTCCATTTTCCTCTCCTTTTACTGTTGAGGGAGACGCACTGAGCCGTACAACGCTGGCGGAAAAAGATGCAGATTATGGAATAGGTAAAAGTACCTATGAGCGCTTATTCCCCATGTTACCTGCTTTATTTTGTTCCCAGCTGCTTTCCCGCAAAAAAAAAGAAAAAAAAAAGAAGCGTGGGTGGGGAAAAAAAAAAAAAAGGAGCATCTCGCAAGCAAGGAGTATTCTTCGCTCCTACCCAGCCAGGCCCGTAGGCCTGTACCCCATCGTTCGTTAGTATGAGAAGAGGCTAAGACCAGCTTCGGTTGCGCATTGTTCACGCCGTGGGAGCCCACACGCACAAACGCACACCACTGTTGATGTATATAACTGTTGGGCAGCGCAGACTGTGGTCCCCTCTCCACTTCGCCATCGTCATTTGGTGCTCGTCTATCGACCGGAAATCGGTAATTTGATAGTGGGACGCCAAGAGAGGGAGAGAGAGAGAGAGCGATGGAAAGGGGGCGTGAGGGGGGGGGGGGGTGTACGGGCACGAAAAGGGCTCGCTGATGGTATCACACGCTCATGCAGTCCCTCACGTCGGCTTCCCTCCTGTCTTCTTCCAAAGAGGGGGAGATTATTTGCCTCCCGCGAAAGTATTTTACGCGCGGACAACGGGATATGTTCGTATATATATACACCCTGTGTTGGAGTAGCGGTGGCTTTTAGGGATGACACTGCCGGCAGGCCCGCTAATAAGGTTGGCTCCAGCGGCTGCGTTGTCGTCGGCGGGATGCCGTTGTCCCCTCGCCGACGTGCCCGTTGTGCTAGAACTATATATACCTTTCTTGGACGGCCGGCTCGTTGGCCAAGCTGCCTTTGGGGCCTCAAAGAGGTTAGTTTGCTGTTGCTAGATGTAGTCTCCCCGTTGTTTTCCCTCCCCATAGATACGGCACATTGCCGGCGGATCCTTTTCGGGAGCTTCCTTACCAAGACGACGCCCGACGCCGTGTGGAAAGGATCCAGACGGCGAGCTGAGCCGAACAGAGATTTGGTTACAGCGAACAAGAGTAACGAGAGAAAAACTTTCCATCGAACGTTCGCTGTTTAAGAACTTGGACTAAAGAGCGCACTCGTGCTGAAATGGGCGCGGGTCTTTTGTCTTCGACTCAAGAGAACGCGCTTCTCCACGGGGACACAAGTCACGCCGGTTCGACAGCATTCTTTTGTTCACGTCGCCAAGCCTGTTGCGGGGGAGGCTGTCGTGCTCAGCCTTCTCGTTAGTTCCCCGCAGCTGAGGCGATGTTGAGTGCTTGAAAAGGCACACCCGTCCTCTTTTACAAAAGCTAGGTCCCAGTACTGCCTACCAAAGATAATTAAAAAGAAGTTGAAAAAGAAAATCTGACGCTCAAGCACACGGTATTGTTAACTGTGCGCTACGAATAGCGAATATAACATTGATAACAAGGACGATGGATGACAAATAAAAAGTTTCACAGTAGTGGGGGAGGACGGACGTTTCAACGTTCCCCTGCTGATAAGATCAACCACCGGCGCAGCTTCGTTCGGGCTGCATGTAACTATAACAAGATAGAGGGGTATAGGGTATACGAAAGGATTTGTTGGCGCAACTTTCCTTCTGTGTCTGAGGATTAGCAGCGAGGATCTCCTGGAAGTACCGCGAGTGCACGGAGAGCAGAGAACGGTGGCACGGGAACCTCGTTGCGCCCAGGAGCACCACGATGTCGGGATTTTCGTTGCGCCGGCAACGGAGCCTGCGAGGAGAACGCGACCGTATCGTCCCTGGTTAATTCGAGGGGGCTTTCTTTTCAAGAAATCTTTGCTCAGGCTTCGCTGATACCGTCTCTCCGATTGCCGAGAGCCAGAAGCAGCTCAAGACGCATCAGGTGAAAGGGCCTGTACAGCCACTGAAGACGTGGAACTTGTTTACAGTGTGTTGCCTTCAGCAGAGCTTAAACTGCATCACGAGTCCTTCTTTTATACCCATGGATTTGGGTCGTGTACAGCCTTTTCTTTTTACGTAGATAGTTTGACACAAAGTAAGGCCTGCAGTACCTTTGGCGATTTCTAGACGCGCCTTCACAAACTACCGAGTACAAAATATATTTTCTAGGTAGCGAAGCAACTTGCTCGAACACACTAAGAGAACACTCGTAAATGGCTTTGTGGCCCGCGCGTTGCCTAATCTGAGTAGTCGGACCAGTACATTGGCTAGGTTATGCCACGTGAAGCTGTTCATAGGACAAAGCGCATGCGGTCCTCTGCCAAGCATTCAGTTCAACTGTTAGCTGAGATGAGCTAGCTATGATGCTTGTTTCAGAGATATAGCCTAACGTACCGACTCTTTTTGTGTTTAATGCATTCGTATTCGTAGCCAAAAGCAGCGGTACTGGTGTCTGCACCCGGTGAAACTGTTTCATCGAATCATAGAAGAAGCGAAATACAGCAGAAGAACGGTTGTTGTTTGTCAAACGTTCGCAGAAGGATGTATAATGGTTATGGAAACCACACCATAGACGTAAGCTCTGCACAGATACGATGAAAAAGTTTAGAGGAAGTTAATATATTCCTGAGGATAAAATACGCTGCGATACGAGATGATTAAAAGTGTCAGTGAAAATAAGGTACAACACTGGCCCCAGCCCGAAGTTTTTCAAAAAATATTCGGCACTTAGCTTACGGCTACAACGCAAAGGCATCGCCCGCAGCTGTGGTTATATTGAGTCATATCTCTATAGAAAACTGGGTGAAGGGCTAATGCTCGGAGCAACGTTTTAAACGGAGGGATTGCAGTCACTTTTGAATTACTTTTAAGTGTAACTCTCGCAATTTCAGTGCGGATTAACCAAGTGGTTGAGCTAGTAGAAAGGAACGTGGTGAGATGAAGTTGTAAGTGGCAATGATTGCGTGGGATTTGCGTTTATGTCATGTAGTTCTTCTTTCTGGGGTTTTACGTGCCAAAACCAGTTCTGATTATGAGGCACGCCGTAGTGGAGGGCTCCGGATTAATTTTGACCACCTGGGGTTCTTTAACGTGCAGTTGTCGAGCATGCTGCAATGATGGTGAACAGAACTATCGCGACTTCAACAAACTTCCCTACGTATATCGGGTACCCCCGCGGTTGTAGACTTCGTGCAGGGTGTTACGACACTCTAATGTGTAAATCTGCGTAAGTAACGAACATGGGCCCCAATTCACAAAAGCTTCTTAAGCAAGAATTTTTCGTATGAAAGAATTTCAGCCCATCCGGATGCCAGACATAATATTAAAGCAAAGCTTTCTATGTCTCACTGATTCGTCCGTGAGCGTCGAAAACGCACTGCAATAAAGCCAACTCACACAATGGAACTATCTGCGCATCTGCGCACACAATAGAAGAACGGAGCACGACATACATATCGTAGAACACTACACTTTGCATTCGCAGTTGTACCGATAAGAACAATGGGAACAGCAACGCCACGCTACCCAGACGAACTGTATATATCTGCATTGCATTACGCGAGTCAGGCAAATGCATTCCCGGCCGTCCCCATGGGTAGGCCGCGGGTGCAGCGCACGACAGAAGAGGCTGCCGTACGCGAACGTAAGGGCGAGCGCGATCGTGCCCGTAAGGCCGATCCCGTGTATCGGCAACAGCAGAGCCTCTGACCGTATACCACAGTCGTCCGTGAAAGTGTTAGTGTGTGCGTGTAATCAATGGCTACATGATTTAAAATAAAGACTATGCAACTTAACGAAATGTATGTTCATTCAACTTAACACATACAATCCTAAACAAGCAGTCCAATCACATATGCATCGCATCGTGTCGCTCAGCATTTAGTGGATTCGTTGCCTGGTCGTTGGCTTTGAACTTTGACTTTGATTCAGTTTGCATGGGAGAAAGCTTCGCGTTCAACCATCTTTCTTTAAGAAAGGGGCTTTGATTTTTATCTAAGGCGGCCGGCCAATGGCAAAGAGCACTAACGAAAGAAAATCTTTGTGAATCTGGCCCATGATGCCGGGCCATAAACAGTGAGGGAAGAAACCATTACGTTTTGTGTAAAAGAAAAGCATAATACTCCTTGACATGGTGCGCCGACAGACGACTTGAATGTTCAAAACGGATGCACGAACAGCTGATGTAAACTTTGCGTATATCCTGCAACACAGGTAGCGTTCATGTGCTACGGGCCAACAGAAACAGATGGTTACTACAGTGTTAGCTATAATAAACTGCCCTAACAGAACTTGCGTAAACTGGCACCCCATTTGGAGAGAGTGACCTTCTTATTTTTTACTGTGAGCTAACGGTGTCAGTCCACCTTTTCGGTGGCAACTTCCATGCGTATTGTCTGCACGCTTTTTTTTTTTAATTTTCTGTACTCCTGTATAAGGTAAGGTGACAGTGATTATGATGGTTATTCTCTCTGACGGATAAAAAAAGAGGAAAAATGTTCTTGCGCCTCTGCGTGGAAGTGAACGTATCGCTGAAAGCGACCAACCGAAAATACGACGTTAATTTTCAACTAATTAACAGCGATGAGTCCAAGTAAATCTGTCAACAAATTTATCACCATTTTTCTTCGGAACGTAGAATGGCAGCGAGCCTTGTTGCTTTTGGATAGGCACTACAAAGCTTGACGATAAACTCAACGTGTTGCTTCCAATCAGTGCTAGAGACAGATGTTCTGTCGCGTGTCAAAACGACGGAGCACTATCAGTAACATCCGCACACATCTTCTTCAAATTTAACATTTATCCCTTCTTTTCATGAAACAGCGCAACCTGGTTGAGGAAGTATCGTGTGGTCTTTATTTGTGATTGTGAATAATAAGATGCCCCATATACTGTACGCGTAGGTGTGCATCAAGCTAGAACTGCCTTCATAGGGATCTGCACCGTTGTTGCTTAAGAGAAGTATATAACGATGACAATTAGAAACAACCAGTCGTGCTATATCATTAAAGAAGATCAATTAACTGCGGCAGAGGTATAAAGTGCAATATCTAAACTTTCGAAAATTGTCCTTGAGGAGTATTGCAGGAATACAGGCATCAATATCCAATCTGGAACTGAACGTTATTGTGCTTCTAAACGAAGAAAAAATCGCAGGGAGGCAAGAAATTGGAAAATAAATGTCATTTAGTTCAACACACAGTGCTGCTTGAAGTCCTCCAAAATGGAGAGCCTGCAAATAAGCAAGAGAGGTAAGCAAAGTAGCCGGTAGTCTTGCATCCGGCGCATGAAGCGACCGGTGGTACCATGCACATTTTTCGATGGGCAGACAGAATCAAATAATTCTCTTAACTTCGTGTAATTGCCTATAATTGAGTATTCAGGCATACCACACTTGAAATGTTTGTATTAAACACATCGATTCGAAGCCTAAGTATCCGTTTCTATGATTCAGGGGCGTTCGAGCATTCTAAGCTTTCGAATAACGAATCGAATATTGTCCCATTTGATTCGGTACTCGAATGTGATAGTTGCTATTTAATTAGGTTTTCAAATCGAACATTAACTATTTGAAAATTCGGATAGTTTTCGGATACTTTACGTCGTCGAATGCACACGATCAAACTGGAAATTGCGACAAAATGCGATAACTTTCATTCCACCCACAGTGGACATAATAATGGACAGTACTTTGCGTTTCTCGGAAAGCCAGACTTTTCTGACTAAACACGATCACTCGTAATAAGATGTTGCTTAGACACGCACTTCGGCAGTTGCTAATGTTTGCTACTATTTGTAGATACGGCACCTTTGCCCTTTTATCGGATTTAACGTACATGAATACGTTCCATAGAAATATAGTTGATACAAAAGTGGCACTATCTGCCGCGACAATTTCAAGTATAGAGAAATATGTCTTTTTTTTCCGCTCTGCTATCGCCGCAGACGGCACTAATTTCTTATTTGGTCGCGAAGGTGTACACATATATTGATTAGCCAACCAGGCTGCCTTTCTAAACTTTATATGATACCACATGACCGCCCGCATATGCTCCGAAGAACCCTAAGCTTGCGAACAAAACGCTTAGTTAATTGCTTCAGACGCTCTATTTGTGCTTTTAATAAAGCATGCTTTATAATGGGCAGTGTAATGACAGAAACTTGAATGTTGGGAATGCCAGGATGCAAAAATTATTCGAGATTAGTGGCGAGAAGGCTGTACGTTATTCGCAAACTATTTGAAAAATATTCGATTTTCGATTCGATTCGCGCCTGGCGCTATTCGATTCATATTCGATTCGCTTCTGGCCCTATTCCATTCGAATTCAATTCGGTCTCAAACATTCGCACACCCCTACTTCGATTATATTCGAAATTCTGAGCACTTGCGCAACCTTAATGAGAAGTCAAGCAACAAGCATCTTAGTTGTCGCCGCCATAAACACGGTTGCCCCTAGAACTCACCCAGCGGCTTTGGCCTCGCGGCGCTGGCTACGGCGGGATTCGCCCGGCTGGCCGCCCCACTCGGTGTCGACGGACAGCGTCGAGCTGGAGTCGGTGAGCGACGAGTCGAACAGGCTGCTACTACTGCCGCCCGCCCTCGAGGCCTGATCTGGGCCGGCCGGCGGAACACAGAGGTCACACAACGGCGCTCAAGTCGGTCTCTCAAGGCTGGACCTAAAGTCTGGGGTGACTCTAGGTATAGGGACCTGGACCCCTTTGACTTGTGGGAGCCCGGCGAGCGACTCTTTCCAATATAGAAAAATGCGAACTCGAGCTAGTTGGTACTAATTCATAGCTTAAAAAAACATGGCGAAATAAAACTACGATAAGAAAGACGACACAGGACGAGTGCTGTTAACCGGGACAGGGCTCGAAGTAGAAGATGCTTCACAATGCTCTTCGCGGTGTCAGTCAAAATATTGCGAGTGATAGACCGAAAACACGAACACAGCCAAAGGTAATGCGGAGGTATTTCTTGTTGCTCCAGTTGGCCCAACGTAGATAATAAGAGAGATGAAATGGGTACAGCGTAAAACATGGTGACCATGACGTGTTTCCGGCTCCAGCAAGTACTTCCGGCTCTTGCAGCCAGTAAAAGCAAAGCCTTTCAAATCGGTTTCTGTTACTCAGACGGGGGGAGCCGCAGCTGGAGCGTGGATATGGACGCCCCCTATTGACACACACACAGAGAAGGTGAGACAAGGTGAGCGCCCTATTTGTTATGAAACAATAATAAAGGTTGTGAGCTCAGTCCAAGTCCATATCACAAGGAAGAGGGGCGAGGGGGCTGTAGTAGTGGAGAGACACTTTGGATCAGTCTGTATATATTGGCATTTATCAAATCACAGGACGGATTCAAAATTAAAGATGCAGGAGCGGTGCGAAATGTTGAGCTCCAGGGGATCAGGACGAGAGTGGTGACGTCAGTGATCACGGGAGAAGGCATAGTTAACTCATGGTAGGAGACTGGGCCGCGGCGGAATGGCGGGCAATCGTCGAATGACTCATTACAGTCGCTCAGATGTAAGCCACGAGGATCACGTTACCTTTCCAACTGTGATATGGAAGGCCAGCACTAGCACAGGGTGTTTGTACAATCGCGCAGCAGCAAGCTACGATGCGATTGCTCGAGTACTGTGTAGAAATACCAGAACCAGCTCCAGTGCGCATTAATGTTAATTAAGGAAGCATGATCATATCAATGGCAATAGTCGGGAAACTGCACCCCGCTGCGGTGTGCAGAGGGTATAAAAATTAGACTGAGGCTAGGCATGAAGCCGTGAATTGATTTCCGACTGCAGCGGCTGCACTCCGGTGGAGATGAAATCCGAGAACGCTCGTGCTCTTACAATTGGGTGCACCTTAAAGGCCCTACAGTAGTCAAAATAAATTACCATTGTCCACATGTGCTGTTCTACAGCGTAAAAAAAGTATATATTTCGTATGTTAACTATTTGTTTAAAATGAAAACTACGGAAAGAGCGACGCGTGTTTCACCACCAACCGCACCCGTGAAGGTCGTGATGGCCGAATTGGTCAGGTAGGACCAGTTTTGAGAGCTCGGGTACACGATATCCTCGATGCAGCAAGCCTTGACGGACCAGTCCTCCAGGGAGATCTTCTCTGGAATGTCGGGCAGCACCATCGAGCCCTGGGCTTTGCGGTGAGCGCTGGTTTGCAACTTCTTTCCTGAATGAGAGGGATCGAGACGGGGGATGCTCGTGGCTGTCACCGTGAAGATTTTACGGGCGCATTTCTGAACGAGTTGATCGTGCGATATACACAAACGCGCCCAATTAATAAAAGTGCCAGCAGGTACCAGCATATGGGCTTACTGAAGAGCGTAGGTGGATGGAAATCAGATGACTTGGGGACTTTTAGAAAAGAAAAAGAAGAACACTAAATATGGATTTAAAGTTCAAAGAGGAGCTTTCCGCAAATGTATGTCTGGTTGGGAATAACTGATTGATAGGACTGAGTTTTGACACCAACCAAACGATTTTCATTTTAACAGTCCCAAAGTTTCGAAGGCCGCACCGGCTCTTTCTTCAGGGGTGAGGTCGGTACAGCCCCTGCAGACTCTATATATACAGACCTCACACCTGAAGGAGGAGCCGGTGCGGCTTCGAGACTTCGGGAACTATAAAATTTAAATCTCTTGGTTGTCAAAATTCAGACCTATAAATCAAATATGAATCTGATTTAAAACAAGCGAGCTCGTTCATTATTATTACTGTTCAACAAGCTCATTGCAGCCCGGAGGGAAGTAGACGAACTGATGTAAGTGAGAACGCGTGCATGTGGTTACCCGTTTAAAGTGATGCCAAAAAATAGTTTAGCTTCCTTTAGATGGGGAAATTTCTCATTTTGTCCCGTAGGTGCTCTAGAGCTCGGGTTCCGGAGGTATGACGACTTTTACAGAAGGCATAGGTCCTGCGGATATATTGAATAAGAGCAGTTCAAATAAGTCGGAGCCTTTCCCCTGTCGAGAAAAGAGGGGTAAGCGAAGCTTGTGGCAAGACGACACTGTCGCAGGCTTCCGCTTCGTTTGTCTAAACTCAGGGTCGGCGGCTCTTCGTTGATGTTTCGACTGGGCTTCGGAAGCCCTCACGCTAAAATCGGACGACAAGCTTCGCTCACGCCCATTTTCTCGACAGGAGAATTGAAGGGCTGGGGAATTTGTCTCTTTGGGTCCCACGTGTGACAAGGGTAGTTCAAGGGCGCGTTAAAGGCCACCGAGCTCACAGGGGTATGTGCCGTTGAACTTGTACCCTTTCTGCACTATGACCAGGATCGGCCCACTTTTCTGTGAGACCACCACCACCGCCGAAACTTGTGGTCCTATAAAGATTCGGTTAAAATGACGGTGGTATGATACTCGTGGCAGGCCTCGAAAGCTGCCTTGAGTGCCTGCTTCTGTTCGTGGATCGCCAAGAAGCGTTCATCAGAGCTGGCTTCTCTGCAATCAGAGACGATGTGAGGAGAAGCCACCCTCACTCTATCGCGATAAATAACACCGCAATAATTTATGTGCGGGTGTGCATAATCAATAACGTTAACATGGTAGCGGAGCTCCATGAAATAATAAATAAATAAATAAATAAATAAATAAATAAATAAATAAATAAATAAATAAATAAATAAATAAATAAATAAATAAATAAATAAATAAATAAATAAATAAATTACGCAGTGACACGGACAGCAGAGCAAAAATCGGGAGGTCGATCTTTGCCTCAACAGTGTTGTGCCATAGCACCTGCCATCATCGCCACCCGTCCCTCTAGGTCCTGCCGACTAGTCGCCAACGGGACGCGGCGACACAATGCGACGCGGGTGCCTCAGCAACCGCCCCGTCTTGATCCGGTCAACGAGTCGCCAAGGGGAAGCGACGACACAATACGGCGCGGGGGGACCTCGACAACTGCCCCGTCTGTGTCCTGCCGACGTGCAAGCAGCCCCGGCCATCATCGCCACCTCGGGGTCCTGTCGACGAGTCGCCAGGGGGACGCGACGACACAATGCGACGCGAGTGACGTCAGCAACCGTCCCCTCTTCCTCCTGTCGACGAGGAGCCGCCGCCAAGGGGATTTAAGGAGGAACCGGCCCATTGTTAAACAGAGAGTCGCTACCGGCCGCCCCGTCGGTCTGGGGCGCTCTTACCAGCTCTTACTGCTTTGACCAGCTATCCCCAGCTAATGGCAGCTATTACCAGCTATTACCTGCTATTTCTGCCATATCTGTACATATTTGTACATATTGTATAAAGCTTTCGTCTCCTCTTCGCCTGCTTCAAGACTCAGTCTCTCGTCCCGGACCCCGAGTCGCAATAGTGGATGGCAGCTATGGGATTGGCGAACCAGTATCTGAACAGCGGATGGCAAGCTGCGAGATACGAGGAGCGAAGACGCCTGCTACACCGCTCGATGGCAGCTACCAGATCGACCGGCGTCAACCACTTTGGCTGGGTGAGTGCCCGATGTTTGCTCTTCTTGTCGCCAGACCTCTCTAGCACAGGCAGATGTTAGTAGAGTTTTGTTGTTTTGGTAAGCTAGCATTACGAATTTACCTTCCTTGAATAGTCCATTCTAGTTTAAGGTAAGGGTAAATTTTGTGGGCAAGCAACACGAGGAACGAGATCGCGATGGAGGAATTCCAAGTTCAGGACCTCTATCAAATTTGCGAGGAGTTGGGCATTTCCGCCGGCTCCGAAAAAGCAAGGAAAGCGATTCTCGACGTGATGCGAGCGGAGGACGTGACGACCGAGGAAGCCGAAGAGGCTTGGGAGATGATTGTTGAGCGAAAGCTGGAGGCAAAGGAACGCGAGCGACGTGAGAGGCGCGAGCTTGAAGCGAAAGAGCACGTAAGTCCCGAGGAAAGGGCAAGACGAGAGAGCCGTCGACAGAATCAAACATGGATATGGCGCACAGCGCGATACCATCTTTGTAGTTTCAAGGCGGGCGATAGCATTGTTACTTTTCTTGCGGACTTTGAAAAGGTTTGCGAGAAAGAAGGTGTCAACCGGGACCTCTGGTCCGAGCGGTTGATCCTGTTGCTTCCTCGTAGACTCTCGTGTGTTCTGGAACACCTGCTTGATGCAGAGAATCGGCACTATGATGAGGGAAAGATGGCACTGTTGAGGCATTTTGATGCTTTAAGTCAGGCCGACTGCGAAGGCCGGGTTGATAGCGACAATGCCGAGCTTGAGGAGGACAGACCGCCCATTGAGATGGCTGCTAGTTCGGAATGTATTGGAAATGCTGTGGCGCCAATTTTGCCCGCGCTAAGTGATGAGCGCGAACACACTGTTGTTTCGCCGTCTAGAGAGGCCGCTTTGCAAACAGTGGCCGACAGTGGCCCCTTTGATCTCGATAGCAGTGATAAAATTCGGTCAGTTGAGGAGAGACCTCAGGGCGAGCCGGCTAGCGCAGATGGCGTCGGATGCAGTCATGTTCTGTCAAAGGCACAGACATCTAGCGACGACCACGAGCCTAGCTTGGTTTTGCCGCACGGAGCGATATCGCTGCGAAGAGAGGGCAGCGTACCTACGAGTACGCGTGCCGAGACCACGAGCCCTGTGAGCCGCGCCGAGGGCAAACGACGAAGGCGCAAGCCGAGAAAGTCGGACTCGGGCGGCGATACGAGCCGGGTCAAGCGCGCCAAGCGCCAACACGTTGGTAAAAAGCGCAGTAGGGTGAACCCGAGGCTTAGGCGGCTGCTGCGATCTATAATAGGCGTGACGCGCATCTGTAAAGGCAGGATTTCTCCGAAATTCAGACGCCGCAAATGCCGCCGGTTCACAGCGATGTCAAGGAGTTGTAAGCAGAGGAACGTAGCGAAGCATTTGGTATGCTTGATAGTCTGCTTTAATTGCCACTCCCTTCCTGGGGGAAAGACAGGCGACTGCCCAGCGGTCAAAGGGACAGCGTGCACGCGGGTCCGTGAATGTGTCACTGTCGCAGTATTTGGAGGCCACGGGTCGAAAGTCGCAGGTGCTTCGGACATATCAGCTTGGTTTTGGTGTCGCGAGTGGACAACGAGTAGAGCCGAGAATGGGCGACCCGCTCGAGCGCGTCTGAAAGGGCGTGTTTGCGAACACCACGCATTTTGAAAGCCAAGGCATTTTGAAAGCACCTTCTGTTATTTGTCCTTTAGTATTCATTTTTATTCTTCTTTGCGTTCAAGTTCAGTCGCGTGTTGAGCGTATGAAAAGTTGCGATGCCAAGGAGAGCACATTTTATGCTCTGGTCCCTTTTGTTCGCGACACACCGACATTGTTTTAGTTTGTTAATGATTAATTTACTGAGGCCTGATTTCTGAACTCTCGAGTAGAGAAGACGTCAATGTTTTCACGTTTTGTTGTTATTACGTTTACCTAGGCGAGACAAAGCCTAAATGCGTAATTTTAATTGTGATTTGTTTTGTATTGTACGCATTAGTTAGTGTCAGTGTTCACCTTTGCTTTCATGTCGTTAGTGTGAGTTTTAGTATTTTTTTTTCTTTGTTTTTTTGTTAGCACCGCTTCTGTGCTTTATAAATGTGGTGCTCGTTTTGCCGAGCGCATTTTGACAGCACTAAGTGGAGGGCTATTTCTTTATGCGGTGACAGTTGTCGGATTTCATTAAGCACTTTTGCGAAGTGGCGCCCAAGCGCAAAGATTAGCGGCGCTCAGCCTTTGCGTCACGGCTTTCGGGGGCAAAATTAAGTCATCTTCGGCAACCTTGATATTTGCCAACCTGCTTGCATTACGGTTAAGAATCGCTTACAAAGCAATTCTGATTTGATTATAACCCTCACGCATTGTCAATTAAAGAAAAAAAAAAGAGGTCCGTATCTCGAATTTCTCTCTCAGATACGTGTCTCGTGTTGTTCGGGAATTTTTTGTTGATGTTTTGTTTTGTTTAGCGTAGCCAGATCTCGGAAAATGCTTTGTTCGATGATTTTGGTCTGGCGGTTTGGAGAGCATTCGGAGGGTGCTTGCTTTGGCCGGAGTGGTTTGGCGTTGTTGATTCTTGGTCGTTCCAGTGGACATTATCAGGACCGAGCAGCAGAAAAGACCACCGGCGGGAAAAGCGGCAGAGCCCATACCTCCAGACCATCCTGGACGTCGCCCAACCGGCGCATCCAATCTTCCGAGCTGCGTCGGACAGCTCGACCTCTGGATGCATTGTCTGGCGGCGGGGGTGCTGTTGTGCCATAGCACCTGCCATCATCGCCACCCGTCCCTCTAGGTCCTGCCGACTAGTCGCCAACGGGACGCGGCGACACAATGCGACGCGGGTGCCTCAGCAACCGCCCCGTCTTGATCCGGTCAACGAGTCGCCAAGGGGAAGCGACGACACAATACGGCGCGGGGGGACCTCGACAACTGCCCCGTCTGTGTCCTGCCGACGTGCAAGCAGCCCCGGCCATCATCGCCACCTCGGGGTCCTGTCGACGAGTCGCCAGGGGGACGCGACGACACAATGCGACGCGAGTGACGTCAGCAACCGTCCCCTCTTCCTCCTGTCGACGAGGAGCCGCCGCCAAGGGGATTTAAGGAGGAACCGGCCCATTGTTAAACAGAGAGTCGCTACCGGCCGCCCCGTCGGTCTGGCGCGCTCTTACCAGCTCTTACTGCTTTGACCAGCTATCCCCAGCTAATGGCAGCTATTACCAGCTATTACCTGCTATTTCTGCCATATCTGTACATATTTGTACATATTGTATAAAGCTTTCGTCTCCTCTTCGCCTGCTTCAAGACTCAGTCTCTCGTCCCGGACCCCGAGTCGCAATAACAGCCATCTGTGGGCTTAAAGCGCAGCTTAACTAATTATTGATTTACATAATTCAGACACTATCAAGTGCGTGCCGCAAATTCTATGACAGACAGCATCACAAACCCACGATGCGAGTAAGAAGACAGTGCTTTAGCATGCCGTCACTGGCGACCGCCACAGCTCCAGTCAAGCGCCGACTGAGAGGTCTAGCCACATCGAACCGCGCATGCGCATAGACGATGCCGCATGGACACGTCACATGGCCACGACAAAAAACAGTTGATGCACTGGGGTACAGGAATGCTGGAACGACGAACTGCTAAATAGTCCCCCTACTACTGCCGCTCACCTTGGTTGCTTAGCGACGAGAGCGTTTGCAGCAGAGAAGCGATCTGGCTGAAATCCTCGCTGCCGTCCTCGGCGTTGAGGTCGTCGAGGTCACGTGGCGTTGTGACGCACTGGCTGATCAGCGAGGAAGTGGCGGCGGCCGCCGCCCTTCCTCTGCCGCCTTGGCGCAGCGACTTCTGCACCCTGACCCTGGCACTGGCGCGCGGACTCTCGTCGCTACCTCGCGCCTTGGACATGACGCCATGGAGGGAGAGCTTCCGCAGCATGACGGCAGCCCCCTCTTCGGACGGTCGCGGTCTCGCGAGAAGGGTGGGCTTCTTACAGGCGCTAGGTCTGCGCAGTCAGCGCGAACCGATTGCGGATCGTGAGAATCCAGCAGTTTGCGACCGTAGCCAGTAAAACCGTACAATACATTTTGTTTTTTAAACATATAACACTACACACGGGGAATCCGCACACCAGGCTGCGTGCCCAAGCTGCGGAAATACTCAGCATTTTCTTTTTTTTTAGACATTGCGGCCAGTAATCTTTCCAGATCCAGTGTACGGGGGATGTAAAAATGAACGCCGAGAGGTGTCGCTCGGTTTCACTCGGTCACGTTGCAAAACTGGAACAGTCTGTGCACGACACATCCGATCCCCGTACAACCGCCACCCTATCACTTACGCAAATTCCAGGCTGTGTGGTGAGGTGGCGCGGAAATTTCGCTTTTTCGCGAACTCCTTGCTTTGAAAGATTTGCAAACCGGCTGTACGTTGCGAAATTTGCGTACGATCTATAGATTACTAGTCCTCGACTGCAGCTGCAGTGCTACGTCAAAAGCCTTGTTCAATCACAGACCTACATGAAATTCCTGGTGCAGTCGTAGGAGCTGACGTTCCCAAGAATGTCTTGGAGGAATACACAGTGACTGACTAAAACTTGGGCACAGTAAACAGCTTGCCGTCGCAACGCTCGTCTGTTGCTAAGGGGCTACTCAGCAAGTGTTTTACAGCCGACGTTTTTGTGAAGCACTTCGCCCCATTCGAAATGGTGTTGTCAGTGGCGGTCGTCGCCTGTACACTAACTTGGACAGTACGCAGTTGCACTGTCCAGGCTGTCGCACAAGTGCCGCATCGTCAAAAGGTTCGATACTAGATAATTACGATGCTATCGCAAGGCCATCACAAGGTCGCGACAAGTTAACTACAAAGTACACGGAGATACACGAGAGCCCGAAAAGTCATCGCGAGCTTTGGGGTTACTGTACTGCGTGTCGACAAAAGGGCTGCGACATTTTTGTTTTGTTTCGAATCACGGTCATGTGAAAGCCAGAGCGCCTGGTCGTAGTCTTTTCGAATCATTATTGCGTTAGGCGCTAAAGCATTATGTATGTCTCAGAGGCTATAGTGCGTTCTGAAAGCGAGGTGAGGCTATTTCTCTGCTTTTTTCCACTCACCGCTTACAACGTTTCGAAGGAAGCCGTGAAAGCTGCCTAATACAGATACGCATTCAAACTGCGAAGAGTCAGTGCCCTTACCGCTCGTCGCTGTTTTCGGGGAGCTGACGCTGTTGCAGAGCGGTCACTGTGCGCAACTTGTCAACGCTGCGCGGCCATTTGCAGTCTGGTGCCACGTGCGCAGAATAACCTTGTCGATCGGGCTGCCATGGAGTAATAAAGTCGCAAAATAAAGATGACGTTACCGGAGGTTGCCAAGAAAAGGGAAGAAAAAAAAATAAGAGAGAGAGCGAGTGTGAGAGAGAGAAATAAAATTTCCAGCAGGATTCGGAAAAAAGCTAGGTTCGTACTCATTGACAATGCACGGGGAGCGGAGAATGAGTGAATGAATACAGCGTTTATTATTCCCAAGCCGTCCTATGCGGAGAATAATGCATGCGGTCGTGTTACCCACTTGGGAAATGGGGAGGCTGAAAAGAGCTGGCTCAATATCTTGCTTGTCTTTTGAGCGCGCCTACACACCGATGTCACAACGGATAGGTAAAATTCAAGCACAATTTAGTTAAATGAGCGTGAGATTTCATCAAAGCATTTTGCTTCGGCCTTCTCGCTACGCTCTCAGGAACAGCCGTTTTATTGTTTCAAAGAGAAAAAAGAAGAAACAAGAAAGTACCAGGGCCGGTTATCATATTACTACCCGGTTCTTGGCCTATCCCCCACAGTGGGTTTGCGCCATTAACCAAGAAATGATGATGATGATGATGATGATGATGATGATCATCATCATCATCATCATCATCGTCGTCGTCATCATCATCATCATCATCTGAGTAGGTTCATTACTCCTAAAGAAAAGATGCCGCCTCGCATTGAGCCGCCCAACGCGAGACGAATGCACAGATAAATCCGCGTTTTTTTTTTTTTTTTTTTTGTCTTTGAGCGAATACTTCATTCCACGAGGTGACCGGTCTGGCCTGGTCTACACCATCGTGCCCTATACATGTATACTATGGTGCAGCACGAAAACAGGCCTGAACGCGAACTTACCCAGTTATGCCGCTGGACAGACTATTGACTAACACATAAATGAATTGTCAGTGAGAGCCAACGCCATGCCGTTTTGAAGATTTAGCACAAGGAACGCCGTAAGGCACTTCGAGTAAAGTATTAATAGTATGCTTCGCTCCCAGAAAAGAAAAAAAAAAGAAAAAAATTGACGGATCCCACGCTTTAAGCGCAGCTTCCTTTGGTGTTTATGAGAACGTTAAACGTAAAAGCAAGGCAAAACAAAACGCTAATGACAGTAATGTGTGTACAAAATGACGCAGATGGAATGTACTTTTAGGCACTTCTCGCCAGCCGACTTCAATTTTCTGTTGCCGAATTCGTCGTTTATTTGTAGTTCAATGCTGCTCGGTTGTTCTTGTTGTTGTAGATTGTCGTTGTTGTTATTGTTTCCTATCGAGCGTGTAACTCTTACCCACTATGGGGGATTGTCCAAGAAATGGGTGCATTATTCCAACTTATAATGAAGAATGCGCGCTTGTTCACTTCCATTCTGTCTCCACACTCGGCTGCTTCTGTTGCCGGTTTCTTCATCGCGTCTTTGTAGCCGACTTTAAATTTTTTGTTGCCGACATCTTCACTTCTTGCCTTCTGTCCTGCTCGTTTATTCGGGTACACACCCATTCTGGAAAATTGGGCAAGGAAGGGTACATGTACCCAGTGGTACATACCCACTTGCCCATACCCAGTGACCCAAGATGCATAATCTTCGTATATGTATACACGAATATATCCATCGAAGAAACGACGAACGCCAAACCTCAGAGATAATGCCAAGAAAGCTTCGCGTAAAAAAATAAATGTTGTCGCGTCTCTTTAAGTAGTCATCAAGAAGAGCTTGGAAGCCGCAAAGCTTAAAGTCGACAGTCTGTAATGTTGTTCCACTTGCGCAAACAAATGATGCCGACGATGGAGGCCGTTACCGAAACGACCTTGCGGCCAACGCCCAGCGAAGCTCGCCACTCCAGCCGAGAAGTAAGACGGAGTGCGGCAGAACTGAGAGGAAGTGCGCGAACCGCGCCAGCTCCTCGCTGTGTTGCTGCCGTAGGCGGAAGAAAAGGGGGTGGTGGCTGTGATGCCATGCAAGGGCTCGTATAATAGGGCTCAGCGGGGAACTGCGCAGGAGGCGTCGCCTGGGAGGCCTTCAAAACGAATGGCGGCTCGTGGACCCGGTAACGAATGGTAATCGCTGACTCTTGGCGCCTCTCTTACAACAAGCGAGCTTCCTCTGCTTCGCGGCTCGACGACGCCTTCCTCTCGAGTAGCGCACAACGCTTAGCTTCAGTCCGCTCCTCGCGGAACCCTCCGCTCCCCAAACCCTTCCAGCGATGCCTTTTCACCTTGAGTCCTTTCCTTTGTTCTTTGGACCGTCCCGGGCTCTCTGATTTGTTTGATTCGCTTCTTCCTTTTTTTTCCTTACGAGAGATAGCTGTGCTCTTGACGCAGGAGAACGCCACGGTTGTCCGGCATCGGTCGCCTTTTACGCCGATAGATGTAGTCTAGACCATGGTCTCTTTCTCGCTACTGAAGACTCCCCTCTTCTCACGAAGTTTTCCCTCCGCACTGCTCTCGTTGTTTGTTTTTGGGTGTTTTTACTTCGCCAGGCATCAGCACTTCTTGTCCAAACGTGACGTGTGCCCTTTCCCCCTTTTCCCCTTTCCCTTTGCTTCCGCTAATGCGGTGGCCATGAGCCCCCGTGCTTTATAGGCCCATCATTTCGTGTTTGCGCGCAGGGGCTATTGCGTCTATTCGTTGCGTACTCGTAGGAGAGTTGGTGGGAAAGCGGAAGACTACGCGATGGAAAACAAAAGCGCGTATAGGAAAACTGGGATGAAGCTCTGTTCGGGGAAGAACGTGCCTCGCAAAATGCTTCCGAAACGAAAAAAACGTGCCTTTATACCTGTACGGATGAGCGTTTGCGAAGTTTGGCGGCGTCAAATGAGTGTTCATTTCTTTTTCTTCCATTTGAGATGTAACGGTGAACGGAGCCCCGCCTCTCGTTCATGGGGGAATGTAACGGTGTCCCCGTCTCGAAATCGCTAGCCTGTACAGGAGACCACCGCATTCTCTTAAAGGTAGTGCTCTCTTGCCGTCAAAGACAGTGCGCAGTGCCATGCACTCTAAAGAACCATCCAGTATAAATGAGCCCGCTTGATCACTATAGAGGCTGGCGGCGCGGGGGAGGAGGGGGGAGTGGAGGGGGCGTTATCATTTTCTGGCAGATCCAGCCAGCCTTGCTGAATGAGTCACGAGCAGTGAACACATCCTGACACGAAGTGGTCTTGTCTTCGCCTGTCTGCAACACCTTAAAATCGAGATGGAGGCCATCAACAATGTGGACTGGAGGGGCGGCCGGGACTGCTGCGCAAACAGCCACTTTTCTTTAAGACAGGCAGGCGGTTGCGATTAAGTACCGAGATGGCGGGAGCGGCGCGACCGATGACGCTGCGTTTAGACGTCCGGGAGGGACAGCGGCCCATCTCCGGACGGCCCTCGGACTGAGAAGAGCGCGTCATCGGAGAAGCCCTTCTGAGTGCGGTGTCAGTTGGCCGCAAACGGGAGGCGTCGCTGCCTGCCACGTCAGCGAATCGGTCGGTCGGCGTGCCGCGCGATGTGTTGTTCGATAAGGGGCCGCCAGCGGTGCTTCTTCATCGTCGGGGCTACTTCCTCTCCCTCCTCCGTGGATGCGACGACGGGAAATGCGCTGACAGGTCGGGCGGCGACGTGGCGGCGCCTTCGCTTGCTCGGATCGCCGGTCCAACGGCTCGCGGGCGCCTCGTCGGCGCCGCGCGACCAGGGGGCTCGATAAATCTATGAGTGGCCACTAGGTGCTGGGAGCGAAGGGCTGAAAAGGAGGGGATGGGGGCATTGTGCTCCACGCCGGTGCACTCCTCCCTTCTCATAGGCGACGCTGACCCGCGGTCCGTCGCGGCCCTTTGGGAGGGAGTATATGGCCCGAGGCGGTGGTCCCCCGCGGCTTATCGATTAATGAGTGCTCGCCGGACTGATGACGAGCCTTTCGTCGTGTCTCGAGTGGACCGGCGGTATAGAAGCCAGGAGCGCGTGCGCGGCTTCTTGAGCGCCGCAGTCGTCACAATAACGCGAGTGTCGCCTCCAAACCGAGATTGGTGGTCTGAACTGAAAGAACACTGTTTTCTTGATCTTGTGCTAAAGCCGCGTGCTAAGGTAAGGGCGCACACGTGTGTTTACTTTAATTATAAACGCCACCGAGATCAAATTTAGCGAATATGGAGGGCAAACTATGGCGAATCTGTATGCAAGTCCAAATGCGTGTGGAATACTTGACTTGAGTATTTGATCAACTTAAGTTAAAAAGATACTTAATAAAATGACCGAAAGCGTTATATGCGGGCAAGGTCGCAAACGGACAGTCATATGCGGCCACCGTTTAAACATACGTTGTTTAATTGCAGGCAACTGAAACTCCTAATCCAACTGCTCGAAATAAACAGCTTCGCTGGAAATTGGGGATGCGATTCTGCAAAGTCGCACAAGTCTGCTGCCTTTTCTACGCTCTCAAGACGACGCTGCTGCAACGACAGTCCTGCACTGTGCGCAGGAATTCAGCCCTGGGTGGTTGCCAAGCACGACGTCTAGCTCGAAACACAACGTCGGGGTGTCTTCACACAAAACTGGGGTGAGCTTGACGATGCTCGTGTGCTGATTCGTTGCAGCATTCTCACGCAGCACCTCGAACATTGTGTCGCATCTATACGGGACTCCGCCATCACAGGCAAGCAATGTTCCTGGATTAGTTTCTTCCCCGCGTTCGTGGCCGAGGTTCGTGGCCTCCTCACGTTAGGGGGCACGACCAGCCCGCATCCAGCCAAAAAGTTAAGAGTCGGCTGTGTCCTGCTGTCCGAGCAGGACACAGCCGAGTCTGAGACTCTTCCAACGCCCGATGTTGGAGCGCTCTGCATTTCTTTGACCGCGCGCGCTGCTCCTGAAAGACTATCGCGTTCTTGGCGTGGCCGTGTGCCACCTTCGATGAATGTTCGCATCCTAAAAGTTGTGCGCAATGGTGGCGCAGTGGCAATGGCATAGCGCTGCTAAGCCCGAGGGCTCAAATCCCGGCTGTAGCGGCCGCACTTCGATGGGGACGAAATGCAAGAACGCCCGTGCACTGTGCATTTGGGTGAACATAAAAGAACGCCTACGGGTTAAAATTAACCCCGACTACAGCGTGCCTCATAATCATATCTTGGTTTCGGACCGTTAGACCCCAGATTTTTTTTTAGTGGTCCTGCACCGTCATCGCGTCATCCTCTTTTCTAAAAGCAACTGACTTGGCTTAGCGTACCGTCTGCGACGTACTATTTATTTCTTCGTTTTCGTATATATATATATATATATATATATATATATATATATATATATATATATACAGGGTGTTTCAGCGAACACTTTAAAAAATTCTTAAAGGTTGCCTGTGGCAGATAGCACAATTCTAGCTGATACGCTGGTCTACTCGAAGAGGCGGACATTACTTGCACAAGCAATTGAACTGCATAATCGAATAATTAACAAAAATTCAATAATTAAGTTTTTAAATAATTAACTGATGGCCCATATTGCAATTTACAAATTGTAGCCATGGAGTTTGCAAGACGGATCCACTTGGAACGAATTCTCGGGATGACACCAGTTTTGAGATATTAATTGCCACACTTTGCGGAGAAATGCATTGGCGTTCCAGTTAGTTGCTTAACAAAACGTCCCTTTATACATTCAAGCACAAAATTAACTGGAACGCCAATGCATTTCTCCACAAAGTTCGGGAATTATTATCTCGAAACTGGTGTCATCCTGAGAATTAATTCCAAATGGATCCACCTTGCGAACTCCACGGCTACAATTTGTAAATTGCAATATGGGCCATCAGGTAATTAGTTCAAAACTTAGTTAGTGAATTTTTGCTGATTATTCGAATATGCACTTCAATTTTTGTGCAAGTAATGTCCGCCTTTTCGAGTAGACCAGCTCATTAACTAGAATTGGGCTGTCTATAAATAAATGAAAGTGTTCGCTGAAAACCCTGTATATATATATATATATATATATATATTATATATATATATATATATATTCTATTTAGTGTGACCTGTGGTGATGTTTGTTTTCCAACATTTCTTCTGCCATGATCCATTCATTGTTGCTCAATCATCGCTATGGGCCAACTTGTTCTTTCCTCTTTCCTTACATTCTTCCCGTTTTTCTTTTCTATGTTTTTATTCCCCACATTCATGAAGAGGAGGCAGGCGTTGTGCCTCTTTCAGTGGCAGACGCCAGCCATCCATACATTTTAATGTTCCCAAACACAATAACAATAACAATAATGTCTTGCAACTGATGCTATATAGTCTCACGTTGCTGAAGGAAAAATGCCGACGTGAGACAACAGCTAAAGCACACAGAACGGAATCCTTCTTAGAGAGATAGAGGCGAGAAGGACAGAACTTTTAACTGGAATAAGGACATCAAGTTTACCATCCCTACGCTTAGCCAGCGATAAGGGAAGTCAGAAAGATGAAGAGAAAAGGTAAAGCTGCTGTAGTAGTCTCATGATGCCTACTAAGCTGGCATGTCTTGAGCACTGAGTGACTTTAATAATGCAATACAAGCGTATTTCGCTTCTGTTTTTCATCAACTCAATAGAAAGATGACCCCTCCTTTTTCTTTTCTTTCTTTTTTTTATTTTGCCACGAAATCTCTCAAGGCGTCTGCCTTGAGAGAGGAAGTTGCGGCGTTCGCAGCGGGTGTCGACCACTATTTTTTCGGGAAGACTCTACGAGATTGGCGATAGTATCGTAGAGTTCATGGCTCAATTATTCCTTGTTCGAGCTAACTTTAGGGGGTTGGCGGATTCGTGCGTTTAGATTAATTGCACGCGCAATATTTCAGAGAACTTAACCAAACATTTGGTATGTTTACGAGCCTAAAAGAAAAAAAAAAAGGCGCACACATGCTTAAGTTTTATATCCACCAGTTTCATCACGTTCATGCCGTTTCCTCACTAAAGCCGGGACAGGGTGCGTGCGGTTGTGCGTGAAGATTGTGTGCAGAGCGCCGATGAGAGTGTACGTTTCGCAGGTCCAGTGTTGGTGCGATAGAGACATTTGTCACTGTTTCACAATTCACGCTACTGGTACGTCACAGTACGTGTCACAACGAGCTAAGACCATCATTGGTCACCGCCCCTGCTGCCTACAGGCCCTGCTGTCAACAGCGCTACCCGTTTGGGAAACATTGGTAACGATTTTCTGAAACACTCTTTTGTACGAATTGGTTTGAGACAAAGGTAAATATCCCGATACGAATGCGAGGAATAGAGTCTCGATTAAGTTGGTGCACCGAGAGAGTTCACGCAAAATATTATAAAGGAACATTAAGGAGGAACAGAGAATTAGGGCGCTATAACGTAAAATGATTCCAAACTGTTTTGATTCCCATTTCTGCAATCAGCCTCCACGATTGGTTAAAGCATTTTCGGGCCACTCCCAACTTCGCCTGTCTGTCACGCGACGTCACCAAAACAGCGATAGCTCCCCATCTGATATAACGTGTGCACACTGATTATGCATGAATAAACCACACAAAAGAAAAATAATCATTCCTGATTCGACGCCTTTTCACCATTAGCCCTCTGCTATTAGGTCCAATGTTTTCTGGCTACGCCCACTTCGCCTGTCTGTCACACGGCCTCACAAAACCGCGAAAACTCCCCACGTCAAAGTGACGTGTACGCGAAAAAAATGCATTAATATGCCGAACAAAACTGAAAAATTTTCTGAATAGCCACAGACTGCCCCGTTCCGAAAGTAATAGAAGATGGCTGCCCACCGATCGCTCAGGCCCTCACTACTCGCACCTGCCGGCAAGCATGTATTTATTTGCGCATGATAAACCTTTTTGCGTGGCAGTAAAACGTTATCGAGCCCTTTCGGCATGCATACGACATCGCTATGCCTAACTATTCCTTGCTGAGGATCTGCTTTAGCGGCATTCTTATCCTTCCGTTGCACGCCGCCACGATTTTCGACCAGCCACCGCAAGCTAAGTAAGGCGAAGCGGACCAATCGTAGAAGCCGGCACCACCCTCTTCATGCGGTTATCTATTTTCACTGTGCTGGATCGGACCCATCGAAACCCTCTCCACTAGAACACGCTCCTCACCTCTTGCCAGCCAATTAAATAAGAAAAACCGCTGAGTGTAGACAATGTTATTGGTTTTGAAAGCGAACAAAGGTGACCTCCTAGAAACGAGGAGAGTGTTTGATTGGGTTGTTCAGACAACGCTGCGGGTCACCGCCCGATGCTTGCGTTGGTCGTTACGTAAATTTGACGTCAGGAGTTTGGAATCAAAACAGTTTGGAATCATTTTACGTTATAGCGCCCTTACTTTACAATTGCAGAATATTCTTTCGAAACAATTTTTTACCCACTCTATTAAGAGACAGAAAGTTCATTACCAGAGAAGAAACTGAGTACCAAGCTACTCCTTCTTGAATTTCGCGCGAGACTTGAGTGCAGAGGTCGTATGTTTGACTTCACGGATTTCATGATATTTTTGCGCTCTTTGGTCGTTTTTAAGCAATACCATCTTTTGCCACTTAGCCACTTTCCGTGGTCATTGGTTGGTAATGGCGTTTCTAACCTAAAACCAGCTGATTCCTCTAGACAAACACGTACTTCAAGCAGGTGAAATTTGCAACATGTAAGTCGCTGGGTTGAAGTGCATACGGCAGGCATTACCAAATACTGACTGGAAGCTTACCACTGTTATTGCAAAGAAAAAAATGTACAATCATTGCGTTCTACCGGTGCTAACATATCGCGCAGAAATTCGAAGGTTACCAAAGAAACTCGAGAACAAGTCAGGGACCGCGCAAAGAGCCATGGAACGAAAATTGTTAGGCGTAACGTTAAGAGATAGGAAGAGAGCGGTGTGGAACAGAGAGCAAACGGCGATAGTCGATATTCTAGTTGACATTAAGAGAAAGAAATGGAGCTGGGCAGGACATGTAATGGCTAAGGCAGATAACCGTTGAATCATTAAGAGTTATAGAATGGGTTCCAAGGGAAAGGAAGCACAGTCGAGGACGGTAGAAAATTAGGTGGGGTGATGAAATTAGAAAAATTGCAGGAGCAAGTCGGAATCAGCTAGCGCAAAACAGGGGTAATTGGAGATCGCTGGCAGAGGCCTTCGCACTGCAGTGTACATAAAATAGGCTGATGATGATCGTGAACAAGAAGAAGTCGCTGAAAAAGTCACTGTGATCTAGAAACCACTTGTAGCTTGTCATTATTTGCTGTTCTAAGTTTACTGCTACTCGGTGTGCTGCCTCTCATGTTAAATCCTCGTTACTAAACTGCTTATGCATAGCCCTTGAAAAGACTTGTGATCAGGGAAGCTTTAAATAAGTGCGTGCCATCTCTCTTTTCTCTCTCGCTCTATGTATGTGCAGTCATAATCATAAATCTCCGTAGTCATGTGTAGTCATAAATCATTCTTATATATACTCCCGTAGGATCCCAGGTATACCCATGAAGCCCATCGTGTCACGCGTAACAGACAGAACGAATTCCAAAGGAAGTTGCCTTAGAATGCTTACTCGTTAACAAAATTGCTCACACCATCTATCCATTTGCACAGTGCTTAAGCGATGCGTCAAAAAAAAAAAAAAAAAAAAAAGAAAGGGGACGGCCCGCTGCTGTGTTTCTCTTTTGTCCGCGTTGCTGTGGATCCAGTAACTGCACCAAAACTTCCTTTGTAGCTTTGTTCTACATTCGGATGGATGACAATTTTGCTTTTCATAAATATAAACAACTTGCTCAAAAAAGTCTATGTGGAAGACGAAGATTTCATACGCGAACTTCGCAACTGTGCGCCGTGACTCTACTTCTGTGATTGATTGATTGATTGATTGATTGACTGAATCATTGAATGACTGAGTGAGTGAGTGAGTGAGTGAGTGAGTGAGTGAGTGAGTGAGTGAGTGAGTGAGTGAGTGAGTGAGTGAGTGAGTGAGTGAGTGAGTGAGTCGTCTTTCTATCACCGCGATGCGATCGTATTAGTCTAAAATGATGTAGTGTCGACGTTTAGCGTCCGTCTAAACCATACTTTAGAATTTGAGTTTGCGCTGCTGTAAGATAGGTGAACGGCCTTGCTAACTACATTTCCCTCGTACCTCAATTTACCATTTCGCTTTCTTGAAGCGGTGGAACTCTTTGATGAGCAATCGGTATTCTTCTTTTCTTTCCGTAGTTCATAACCCGGCGGCAATGCGAAATTTAAAATATGAGCACCTTGACACTGCCCGTAAATAATAATCTGCGCTTAAACTGATGCCGCGGAGAAAAGAATAAAATATGCGTGAAACGGCAGCAAGAAAGTTGGCCGAGGCTTAAGAGGCTTTTCCTTTTAAGCGAGCGGCTGCCTCGTGGCTATGCATGTTTTACTCCTTCCCGTTGTTGACTCATTAATATGGTTCCCGACAATCTGTAACCGAAGGCGCTTAATTTTAAAATATGCTCCTTTTTAGAATTTTACTGCCCGCGAGGACGCTTTTGTCCTTCTTATACCACGTTTTGAAAAGCGCCGAACTGCTTTCAGCGTTCTGCCCTTCTTCGCGGCAATTAATTACAGTGAATTACGCGCTGTTCGAGACTCCACTTTCGTATTGAACAGTCCCGTTTCTCTAATGAGGCCCATAAATATCTCGGCATAAGTTACGTGCAGCAGATTTATTCCCGCGCCACGAGATAACAAGAAAACGAGAAAAAGACTACCTCAGGGCGCTCTTCTCTCAAGTGGCGCAGTCTTGCTGTTCTTCGCATCCTGTTCTGCCAAATTAGCGAAGGGTAACGTCGGCTGTTTAAGAATGAGGACACGTAAGTAATGATTGGTCACCCGCAGAAAGCCGCACTTGAGCAGTCCCGAAAGTAAAACCGTCGTTTATTGATTTGTATTCCTTCCAATGCCCCGTTCATTAAACGGCACCTTGCTCCTTTTGCGTACGAGCCACATTTATTTCCCCTCTTTTATTTTTAAGGAGAGGGTGCACCTATAAGTGGAATCGGACCGCGTTTCAATCAAAATCTCCCGAAACATTGTTTAAATCGCGACCCAAAACGGACCTTGCGCGGCCATCGAGTGAATTCGCGAAAGCAACATTTTCGTACCCGTGCCCTTATCGTGCTTGTTGATGATTTGATCCGTACTCCTTTTGAGGAAACTGACAGCTTGATGATGAACCAGAGTTGTCTGAGGCCTAGAATACGCTTTCGTGGCAGGGCGTGTTACATGAATTTTACAAAAGCGCGTCGAGTCGACTTGTAGGGTTGAAAGGCGCCTGCCGAAGGCTCAGGTAACCGCTAACGATAGGGCCCGAGTGAGCGTCTTGTGGATGGATCGACGCATATCGGCCGGGTTGTTTGGCTCCGACCAATCTACCGGCAATGTACAGGGCCTAATGAACTTAACGGTAGTGGCTCTTTAACTTCACTGGAAGAAAAGGTCTGATATGAAGCATCAGACAGACTTCTATAGATACACATAGTGCACAGGGCTCCATGTCATATCTCGGCTGCAAATGGCAACGGGTTATTGACCAGGCTGCTATCTCATCCACTCTTACCTATTAGAGTGGATCGTATTGGATATGCAAACGCTGCAGAAGTAGCACTGCATGGTGAGAGAGGCAAATCTGGTGCCAGTGTGCTCACATTTCGATGCGATGCGCCTTGGCCGTGTTCCCCGTGATTCCGCGGTGGCGTGTCGGTTTGCCAGTGCGAAGCCAGCAATTAGCAACTGAGCTATCTACAGGGTGTCCCAGCTATTATGCACCGAGTTACAAAAAAAAAAAGGAACATTCTACGAGAATAACTGTGTAGAGTCTCGTTGGGAAGCCGCCAGTAATCCAATTATTTACTCAAAATTAATTGTCTGATGTTCTAATTTCCTAGTGTTAGCATACTTAGGATACTTCTCGATGTTTCCGGGTGCTATCTATCTATCTATCTATCTATCTATCTATCTATCTATCTATCTATCTATCTATCTATCTATCTATCTATCTATCTATCTATCTATCTATCTATCTATCTATCTATCTATCTATCTATCTATCTATCTATCTATCTATCTATCTATCTATGTATGTATGTATGTATGTATGTATGTATGTATGTATGTATGTATGTATGTATGTATGTATGTATGTATGTATGTATGTATGTATGTATGTATGTATGTATGTATGTATGTATGTATGTATGTATGTATGTATGTATGTATGTATGTATGTATGTATGTATGTATGTATGTATGTATGTATGTATGTATGTATGTATGTATGTATGTATGTATGTATGTATGTATGTATGTATGTATGTATGTATGTATGTATGTATGTATGTATGTATGTATGTATGTATGTATGTATGTATGTATGTATGTATGTATGTATGTATGTATGTATGTGCATGTGTATTTATTGTACGAGTGGCGCATCCTCTCGTTTCGAGTCCCCTTTAGTCAACTTCCATCCTCCCTGGTCGGGTGTTCATACTACTTGGTATCCCTCTTTTAGTTAGGATTAGGCGTTTCTGGCCTAGGTTTTGCGCCTTCTTTCTACGTACGACGTATGGGGTATACGGCGAGAACGGGTGCGATTGTAGAACGTTTTGCGCCCGCGTGCCTAGTGTTATCGCGGACAATGGGTCATTTGTCACTGTACTCCGGATTACAGCTATCAATCGCGCTTGGCAACACAATGGGCTCAAACCGCGAATTCTCGCCCTGTAATGGAGAAGGGGTTTTTCTGGCTTCACGTAGTATTTTTCGACCGAATCGTCACATAATGCTACGCCATTAAAATAATGAAATTTCTCCGATGCTGGGCGGTATCAAACCCACTTCACAAGGGTTCGTCAAGGACAGGTAACCTAACGCTTTAGCAGGCTGAGCCGCTCTTCATTGAACCTCTCGTCAACATGGCTCACTGAGTATGTGGCCCTGCGGCAAGGAAGGGATCAATTCTCAGCGTTCGCATTGCACCGGCGCGCCACGCTTCTCGTCTCGGAGTCTACGCGCGGACTTCTCGGAGGCGCCACTAAATGGTGCCGAGTGTTCTTAGGAAAGCGCGAAAGGCGAGTTTCGCTGCATTACACGCCTCATGCATAACTGCTTTCGACGGTGGCAAACACGTTATGTCGCTGTATTGATTAGATTCTAAACGCGTTTACCATCAACAGTCACCGGGAGATGTCAATTATAAGTGGTTGTAGAGAATCGTAAGACACGCCAAAAGAACATGCGCGCTGCTGTCACCACCATTAAACTCAATAACAGATAAACAGCTTGCTTTCCTGCCTGACTGCCCTGATCTCGCGCCGTCTATTTTCCTGATTGCTGTCGTCGAATATAATCATCCCATGCGGCTAGCTGGATTTCTCGAGGTATTCCGTCCTAGGTGCGTTTGCGGATTGCCTCGTGTCTGGACAATCCCAGAGCACATGTTTCGTAGTGGCTTGATGCTGACATGAGGTACACATCCCTTCGTTTAGCTCGCCACTCAAAGGATAGTTGTCTGTTGTGGGGTGTCGTCCCTGTATTTTTTTACGAGCCTTCACACAAGTTTACTCGTGTTCCTCCTGGTGGCTGCCTCGGCATTTCCGGGAAAGAGACATCGCATTCCGATTCCCCCTCCTCTCTTGCTCTGCGAAGCGCAGCTTGGCGGGCAGCTTTAGTTTTAGTATCAGTGGGTGACGGTGGCAGGGTATATCATTTGCATACGGCACGGATTGTCATCCAAGGGCCACTCATGCCTCGCTGTGCACCCGTTAATTTCCTATTACTCCGGCATGTGAGGTTCCGCATGTTTTCGATAATTTGCGCGCGATTTGTTGGATTTCCTAAACAATGGGCATGGGAATCCTTGGTGGTCTAGAGGAGGCATTGTATGCTGCTTGCGAGTCGGTATGAATGCGAATGATGTTGTTTGCATTGTAGGCTTCGTAGTGCTTTTGTGCTCGTTGAACGACTGCCAACTTCACAGTATACTGAAACGCGATGCCGATGGCAGGATATTCAACTCACTTCTTCTCGAGGTCTTGCTTTGCTTTTTGAAGAGGTCCAAGGTTTCACCGCTACGCCGCTGTAAAAACAAAGGGAGTGTTCGCAACCACCATATGCAAATGTCCTGCATCTAACTCCATCTCTGAGAGCACTCATATTTGAGGATGGAGTACGTTTACTCCGCTAGCTCAGTCAGACTGAAGGAATTCCGTTAGCGGATGCAAGAACTCTAGACGATAGCGTTAAATACAGGAGATTCAGTTACTCTCTCATAATGAAGTTGACAACGTTATGCTATTGTACTTAGAGTGCGTGTGCTCTTTGGCGTTCTGCTCTCACTCCCTTGTGCACGACCCAGGCCAAAGGCATGACTGCGCTGTAATACTATACAAGTGGACAAGTTTGTGTGACAATGAAGCGAAATATATATAGGGGTTAAACATGTGTTAAGTGCGCCAAGTAGTCTGGCAGAGCTTTACAGCGATAGCGCTTTCGGTTTCAGATACTCAACGAGAGATCTTCCACGTGCAACAAGGGATTCGAAAATTTCATGAAGTTTTGAGCGATAGAAAAAAAAAAGTTTTCTTCCCAGCAAATTTCGGAATTGTTGAGAAAAATTGAAACTCTCATAAAAATAGCTAATATGTTTTATTCCAGCAGCAAAAAAAGTTATCCTAAAATACATGCGACAAGTATACTCAGAGAACGCGAGTACAACAAGATGAACACGGTGTTCTGTTCTGCGAAAGGTTGCTAATCTGATAACTGAGAAAAAGGTCACTCAGTGTCCTTGTCATTTTCGCTGGGCTCACTCGCATTAGAATCGATTGCGGCTGCTTCCAAATTCAAATTTGATCCTGCTGAGACAAGTTTTCGAGCACGTTTACTTGTGTGCCTGTTGCGAAGCCTGTTGCCTATAGCAACCGCCGCATCTGGCAGTGCCGCTCGCCGCACCATCTGGCATGACGTCACAGGAGGAGCCGGTGAAACCAACCTTGGTGAAACCGCGCTGAAACAACAGAGGAGGAGCCGGGGTTGCATCGTATATATAGAAGGGGCGGCTCTGTGGGATTCGTCGGCAGATATGGAAAGTGAGTCGAAGAGACTGAAAGATGCCAGGCTTCGTCGTCGGAACGAAACCAAGAGGAGGCAGCGAGCGAGGAGATGGAGGAAGAACGAGCCGCGCGCCTCGAGAAGCGTCGCAAGTACGAAGCGGCCAGGCGAGTGGATTCAGATGAGGATAGCACCCGAAACGTGTTCAAGTCACTGGACGACAACCCCTTATCCTCCCACCTCACCGACCATCGGGCCTCTTTGTGGCAATTGAAAAACAACAAGATGAAGGCATTCAAAATAAATGCGTTACACTTCAGAAATGTCTAGTCTCTAATGTAACCATAACTTAGCAATAGGTGACAACCAAACCTAAACACTCAGACGTACGAAGCTAAACGATAAAGATGTAACCGTAGAGTTAAACAATAAGATTAACCGTACCTCAGGCATAAGTGAGTTAAGCCACAACCAATTATTTCCTTCCTCCGTGGATGGAACGTAGAACGCTGCCCACGTTGCGCTACGAAACCGATCGAGCGGAGCGTGAGGAAGCGTCTACTTGCTTTCTTTGTCGTTTTACAGCCCAGCTGAGAAAACACGGCTGAGAGCGGGCCGGCGGCGTCTCTGGGAGTTGCGCTTGTTAAGTAAGCGAAATCAACGCAGTTCATGCAGCCACCGGTGCGCGTGTAATGTGAGCGGAGCGCTAAAGGCTGTGTTCCTATACTCGCTGTATAGAGGGCAATGCAGGCGGCTAAGCGGACAGCGGCCATCTTAAGTCCCGTGCCAATTCTGGCGACGACGTCAAAGCATCGAAGTCAGAAGCGATATATATATATATATATATATATATATATATATATATATATATATATATATGTATATAAGTTACTTTCCAAACGAGATGGTGGTTGCGCAGGTGGATTGAAAACTCGACGGAAAGGTAGTCTGTGCAAAAGAAAACGTAGTCACGCTTTCCCATGCGCTTAAGGTAAATTATGCGTTTTACTAATTATGTACTTGCTGACTCGTGCACTCAAATATCGTCGGTCAGTTTGCATAAAACGCCTGTGCGAGAAGCATTTGCGTAACTAGCATAACCCTTTCAAAAGGCTACTATCCCTATGGGAGTTTGCTTGCGAATGCGGTGTAACAAAAAATGATCTTACAGGTATGCTGTACGCCTCTTACAGGTATGCTGGTGTCATTGGTACTGTGGTAAGGGGAGCATTTTCGCATTCTTCCCCCTTGACAGCTAGGGTTTGGAGACGCTGTCGCTTGAGACGCTGTCGTTTGAGACGCTGCGCCTTTGGTTGCAGACGCTGCATGGGGTTCTGAACTGGTGCTTGAGGAAGAGGCGCTCGAAGTACCGGCATGGGGGTAACGGGAGCGCCACTTATAACACATAGTACAACATAGTGCCACAAATAACCTCCTCCCAAAGCATGCTAAACGTATTCTTGGAAAGCAGCCATGGTTGGTTCTTCATATCTCGTTTTAACAGCGGAGCTGTTTAAGGTCGAGGTTGATGGTGTTCGCAGTGTCGAGCGAAATGGAGAGAGTGTGAAATGAGGAGAGGATGCTGCAGAAAGAGAAAGAAAGAGAGACAGACAGAGAGCGAGAGAAATAAAGAAAACAATAAACTTTCTTGGCGAGGCGGGATTCGAACCCGGGTACCCACGGTTCAGAAGGCGAGCGTCAGGACTATACACCCACGCTTGCAGAAGATGCATTTGTGGTAACCATATGACTTCGTTGTACCGACGATTGTAAGACAACTTGCTATGGGCGAGAGAAAGAGAAAATGAGTGTGAGAGAGAAAGAAATAGAAACAGAGATAAGGAGAAAGAAAGAAAGAGAGGCGGGATTTGAACTCGTGCACTCACGGTCCCAAACCGAGCGTCATACCCTCTACGCTATACACCCATGCTTGCGGAGCCCCGCTGTTTCATCAGATCTCACAAGCGTGGAACTGGCTTAAATTTTTATAATAAAGTCCTATTTATTCATTAATTCATTCAGTAAAACTACTGATAACTTTCAGAACACTGTATAATATGAAACTAAATGCCCTACGCAAGTCCTTCATTAAAATTACTGACACCGTTCAGAACCCTGTATAGCAGCAATTTAAAAGGTCTGGCGTCAAGAGGAAAACGTTGCATCTGTGCTGCAAAATTTCAGTGCTAATCGTTTTCCAGAATAAATATTTTCTTAGAAATGGGCAAACCACCCTGGGAAACAAGGATGAACGTGTAGAGGCAGATTGGACTTTAAAGATCAAGCTCACGTTATCGAGTATTTGTGCACTGCCACGAGCAACGCTCTTTCAATTATGTGCTATCAATTGTAGAAAATGCAAGGAAATTTGCGAGCATCCGATCAAGGAGCCGTTTAGTTATGTGATGGTAGAATTAGTGTAAAATGATGTCCCTGTGGCGAGCGAAAGCGCACATAGACGAGGTGTATTTCTAGGTGCACTTACGATGTTGAACGGAACGAGCGGTGCGCATAATTTATTTGCCCGTCCTTTCGTGCAGCGCAGTAGCCATATAATTAATTTGTGTTGCTATAATGTTAAGGAGGAAACGATTTTAGCTCCGGTTGTCGGCAACCTTTAAGCCGCCTTAAGCCAAAAAAGCCAGAGCCGTCATCCGCGCTACAGTGGCTAGAATGGGGAAGTGTGACGAGCGGCACGCAGTGCATCATTGAAGCCGCCGGCAGGGAGCCGTGAGGGGGCGCGCGCTGTGCTACTAGCAGACGATAAAAAATATTGACGGGTACTTGCGATATCTGTGGGAATGCAGCGACAAATCTAGGCCTTAAGTTTAGCACAGAGGAATCAGGAATTATGATCTTTAATGAAGAGACGAGTAACTTCGTGGTGTCAATTCAACAGCAAGTAATACCCATAGTGAAGCAATATAAGTACCTCGGCGTACACATAAACGAAGGAAAGAATTACTCAAGCAACCACCAAGATAATCTGAAAATAAAGGGGAAGCGGAATGCAGCAATAATGAAACACAGAGCACTGTGGGCCACAATAAGTATGAGGTGGTGCGTGGAATCTGGAAAGGAGTAATGGTGCCAGCGCTAACGTTCGCAAATGCCATTCTATGCTTAAAATCGGATATCTTGTCGGGTTTGGAAGTTAACCAAAGATCAGTAGGCCGGTTGGCTTTGGGAGCCCACGGTAATACCACAAATGAGGCAGAGCAAGGTGACATGGGTTGGGCCTCTTTTGAAGTCAGAGAAGCACAGAGCAAAATTAGTTTTGAAGAAAGGCTCAGGAACATGGATGAAAATAAATGGGCGGCTAAAGTGCACAAGTATCTCTACATGAAAAGCGTGGACACAGAATGGAGGAAGAGGTCGAGGAAGTTGGCAACCAAGTACAGGATAATCGAAACTGTAAATAGACAACCAGGAGTCATCAGAAAGAAAGTGAGAGAAATAGAGACCGTGAATTGGATGCAAAGAATGGAAACAAAAAGGACAATGGAGATTTACAAGAATAAGAAGAAAGAAATTATAAGGGAAAATCTGTACGATAACACAAAGGGCAGTGCCTTGCTATTTGAGGCTCGAGCCGGTTGCCTAAGGACCAAAACATACCGGAGCAAATATTCGGAACTAGATGAGGCATGTGTATGCTGCAGTAAAGATCGAGAGACCACTCAGCACATCCTAATGGAATGCGACGAGATCCACCCAGCGAGAACCGTAGGTAACTCCCAGAAGCGCTTGGGTTTAAAGTGGAAGGAAACATCAACAGATCAGCCGTAGAGATCAGCAAGAGACGATTAGAGTACTGGTGGAAAAAAGCAGGGAAAAGATGGATACGACCTGATCTCCTAAAATCGTAGGTATAGCGGTACAAGGTAAATTTTTGAAAAAAGAAAAATAGTCAGAGGTATACAAAAATGTTAGATAAAGAACATGTATAGCATACCTGATTAAATCAAGCAGGCTAGGTGACTTTTTGTCGCCGCCCCGTTTCAAACGGGATGCCAATAAATCATCATCATCATCATCATCATCATCATCATCATCATCATCATCATCATCATCATCATCATCATATTGACACGTCGCCCGATGTGAGACGCGCCGGCTCTGCTGCTTCAGTGACGGCGCCCGCCCTGACTTGTGGGAAGTAGCGCTCGTTTCTTTTTGTGATGCAGCAAGTCTATAAGTGTACTCATGGTGCGAAAACATTTTTTCGTGCCTGGGTGGTACTATCGTACTGCTGCCCAATTTTTGCTCACCATGAACTGCCTTAGTTTCTACAATTTGATGAAAGCTCCGAGTAGTGGCAACGATAGTGGGAAGGTTGAAGCTTCTCACATGATAAAGAAGTCCACAGTGCTTTATTTGCACGTACAGTAGCGGAGAAGCAAATGGATGGCGCAATAAACAGACGGAAGAGATCGTTAACTAATAACTGAGTGTTTATTGCACGAGCGTAGATATCTATCTATATATATATATATATATATATATATATATATATATATATATATATATATATCACCACACAAACGCATGGGAGAAGGAAGACATAAACAAATCAGCCCAGCAAGTTTAACTGACACAGGCGCCTAACGCGACAAACACTCAGTCATGTCCCGTCTGTTTCTTTCGCCGTTAATTCGTCTGCTGGTGCGCTACTGTGCCATACCAACTAGCCCACCAGTCTGTGCTTTTGAATCCGCAATGCTCCTCGACCATGATTACGCTGAAAAGATATGTTACTCGTGGCTAGTCTTCTGACTGACAGGATATCTTGCACGCAAAACAATCCTGAAATCCTTTGACGAGCTCCTTGTTGCCGCCGGCGATGCCAACGAACAGGTGGCAGTGTTCACCAAGTTCGGCGTCAATGGGGGCCTCGTTTTCCCTTCGGAGAAGCTCTTTTCATTTGTATAGACGCCCTTGAAACCACTTTTTTCGATATGTGGTTCAGTTACAACGAGCTGCACAGTACAGCTTGGAAGGAGCTTCTCTCCTGCCTGCACAAAGACGACGTACATACTGGGCTGTGCACCGCATGGCCCCAGCCTTACCAACCAGGTTACAAGATTCTTTTTGGTCAACTATTTTTTGTACTGCTACACGAAGGCACTCAACAAAGAGAGAGCGTCTTCCCGTGAAAAGAAGAAGCACCGGAAGTTCAGGCGCGTCACTAAGCAGAGAATAACATAAGGCTGACAACGTTGTGTTTGAAATGTTTGTGAACAATTTTTTTTTTCACGTGAAAAAAAAAAAAGCACCAGCTCAGGTGCGTCGCGTAGCAAAGCATCATCAATGACTGAGAATGGTTTGTGTTAAACGGATTGTGAGCCACTCTTCAAAAATGAGTTGTTTGCGTAAACAGTGTGCCAAAAATAAAATGTTTGCTGTCGAGTTACCACTGGGAATTTCTTGCCTTGCGTTCGATAAGGTGTCAGCGGGAGTAAATCGGCTAAAGCAAGCTACATTCTACCATCGACGCGCGCTCAATCGGATTGTTACCTTGGTGCTTTTCAATTACGAAAGGGCTAGCATAGCTACTCAATCGCCATTTGCCACCGTGCACGAGCGAGTATATTACGAAGCTTTCTTTATTTGTTATTGCATATTAAGCTGCGCGCGCGGATGATCGCATTCCACGCAGCGCCCTTGCACTGCGGCTGCTAGCCGCCGTCGCGGCCGACGTGTAAGCGTGTGGCAGCGCCACCTCACGGTTTCCTCCCAAAGGGACACGCGCGAGCCGGTGCGTTCAACACACTTCCCCATTCTAGCCACTGTATCCGGGCACTCAAACGAGAACATCCGGGCAGCCAGTCAAATCTTAAGAAAATGTACCCCCCCCCCCCTTATGTACAGGACCGCATTACATGCGCTAGTGACTGCCCAAACAAGTTACACAAATAATATTGCTTTCGAGTTTTTCCTAATGTCTTTTTCACGGGTAACACTCAAGATGACACTGCTAGTACGCTGAAGTTTAATTTGTGATTTCCAATAGTGACGTTCAAAAGGCAGATAAAGTGCACCATACTCTCGATAGTCATCTTCTGGCGCTGAGACAGGGTTGCCTGTGCTGTTTTTAATGCTAGCAGTCCGTGAGTTCCAGGGCGCGGGTTTGGCGCCACCTCCTTCGAGAGATGGTGCCACACTGCGTGACCAGGCCGGCAGCGTCCGGCGCGCCCCAGATGGTTGTTTGGCCGAGACGAGACTTGCAACGAGGCTCAGTTCAAGACAGGTACATGTCGGCTCTCAGGCCTGCGTCGCGGCACCAATCTGCTTTGCCGGTAGCCATTTCATGCTTACATCTACTCTCGATTACGGCAGAGCCAGCAATTTTCAACGTCTATTTAAACGTTAGCGATCTCCAAAACCGTCTGTTTTGCTACAACGCGAATAAAGATACTCCGTGACTGATTGCCTAGACAACAAAGTAAATACAATTGCGCAAGTTGCCTTCGGCGTTCCCTATAGTTCTCGTGACATTTCGAACGTCCGACCGTCTTTTCTTTCTCTGTTTCTCAACCTCCCCCCCCCCCCCCCCCTCCCCTCCATTCGAATGCCGTAGTCGCTGACAAGACCCTCGCGCACGCTTTGCGGAAGGAGATAGCTTTTACAACAATATTATTAGACGAAGCGGTTCGAACAGAAGTTTCATCGCAACTTCCACACGAGCTCCTCCATCCAAGGAGGCAAACTCGAAAGTTTTACACGTCGAAAAGGAGGCACGCCTGCACGCCCGATTCTCAAGGAACTCTCTTCAATCTCCAAGATAGCGCTTCACGGAAATGAGGTGACAGTCACTCGCGGACTAGAACACTGATAAGCTGTTTTCTCCCACGCGCGTCAGAAGCGCCGTACAATACCTGACCGGAATAAAGCATTTCGGAAGTCTATCGCTCCTAAGGGGGCCTCACCGACCACGCAAAAACTTGTCTCTGTACAGAGCGCCTACTAGAAGGCCGCAGCGTTTTGTTTCAACATCATACACGTGCCTAGACTGACTGTTGAAACTTTTAACGCATAACATCTGACAACGAGGTACAGAACCTGGTATGTTTGTAAAAAAAGAGTTTTATTGTTGTTCAGGCCCGTTGAAGGTAGCGCGCTCCTGATAACGTGTTCTCAAGTCGCCAAACAGCCTTCTTTGTCTTTGCATGACGTTCTCGCGTTACGAATTTTTGAAAGCCTTTGTCACTCTACCGAGGACTATAGGGGAAGTAAGTGTGCATGGTGCACAATAACTGTTACAGTGCCTCCTCAGCTAGAAGTTTTTGAAGTACTTAACTTCTGGAGAAACTAGGAGTGTCGCGTCTACGCACTTGACGCTAAAACGAACAAACACACCGAAAAATGACTTCTTTCAAAGTTCAGCACTTTCGTACTATTTGGTGCATTATCTTGAGAAATATGTTTATCGGAGGAGAATAACTTATATCAACGTCTTCTGAAAACTTAATTTTTTACAGAACATTGTTGTCAAATGTTTATTGACTCCCCCCGCAATGCAAACTTTCTGCACTAGCAAAGTTGAGCAGTGCAGCACCCTCCAGTTTTTACATGTGTTTATTAGGGACATAAATGAAAGAAAGAATAAATTTGCAGTTCCCTGTGTACTTGGCAAACATGTCCGACGACGAAGAGACCCAGAAACACCTCCCGCAATCTCGTGTATATTAATCTCTGATAGCATCATTCACAGGCATTCACAAGTATTCACAGGTCGGTATTGAACAGCAGATTATATGTTTCAGTTTTTAGCTGAACAGGTGAAAAAAAATTCCTGGCAGGCATTCGATAGACAGAGCTGATCTGTATTACCGGTACATTCTATATAGCAATCCTGCATTACGAAAGCGTATCAGAAGTTTCCACGTTTGAAACTGAATGACATGTTTTTTTTTCTTTTATGCTGAATTTGTTTTATGTGCTGTAAGGAGCGACCTAATGTGGCTAGCGAAATTGCGAACGGTGTTATTTTATTTTTGTCTCTATGCATTAAGACTGTTTTCGATCCCCAATAAAGCAAGCGATCGCACGTATACATTTCCAGTTCTGCTTTTAAGGGGAATGGCACCGCCCACTGCCTCAATTACAGCGTTTTGTTGTTGAGTTCAATTTCGGGCCACGCCGCTTAATGAAATAATGCGGCAGCCTCTCAGTCGGCCATCCTCTTTTCTTGGTAACTTCAAGCAACCGCACGCCATCGAAGATTTCCGTGAAAGCAACAGAGCGTGAGCATTAAAATGGTTCCCGTAAGCAAAATTATGTTGCACAGGTTGTTTCACACGTTTTTCCTCTCCTCCTTTTCCTTTTTTCTTTTACCTGGGCGCTTCCAAACTCCCGAGAACTGCGCTTGGCTTGAAAACAGAGTTTGCAGCCGCTTCTTCGCTGTAGAAGTAGCGCTTTGTCACTTTCACTCTGCGCACTCCTACGAGTTACGACGTCTGTCGTAACTAGTTGAGCTAGTTTAGCAATTTGGGAGCTACGCTCTGCAGCTTTCTCTTCGTACATTCCTAATAGAGATTAGGACTTAAGAAATGCGTGCGTCTCCAAAACCTGGACGCCTGCGATTGTACGCTTCGGACACGACTTAGCACACGCCCTACGCCCGTACCGTGTATCGCCACAGTCTCTTTCGATTGCCACCTCTGTATTGTGCCGTGCACCCTCTTCTTCTCGTTGAAAACTAGTTATTGTGCAATGTTGCACCAAGACTCTAGCCGAATTATACCGGGTGCTCAAAATTAAGCTTTACGGAATTTTTAGAAATCGCCTGTGGCAGGTAGCATTATTCTTATCGTTGAGCTGGGTGCATTCGAAGAGGCGGACATTAGTAGCACGAGAAATTGAACACATATTCAACTAATTAACAAAAAGTCGACTAATGAACTTCTTAGTTAACTACTTATGACAGATATTGCAATTTACGAATTGTAGTCGGTGAGTTTGCAAGACGCATCCACTTGAAATTAATTTCCAGAATGACCCCAGTTTGGAGACATGCGCCATCAAATTCGCCGTAAAAATGCACTGTTGTTCCACTTACTTTTTTCCCAAAAATGCTGTTTTATACTTTGAAGCACAAAAGTAACTGGAACGCCCATGTATTTCGTCCCACACTTTGGGAAATAATGTCTCGAAACTGGTGTCGTCCAGGAAATATATTTCAAGTGGATGCGTCTTGCAAACTCACCGGCTACAAATCATAAATTGAAATATGTGTCGCAAGGTAATTAACTAAGAAGTCCATTAGCGAATTTTTGTTAATCAGCTGAATATGCGTTTCAATTTATCGTGCTACCAATGCCCGCCTCTTCGAATAACCCAGCTCAACGATAAGAATTATGCTACCTGACACAGGCGCTTTCTAAAAATTCCGTAAAGCTTAATTTTGAAAACCCTGTACATAAAACAGCTGTCGTTACGCATGTTCGAACATTCTTGACAAAGGCCGCGGTCACAGGCCAAACGTCGAAAATAAATCTGTTGTTCAACTTAGATAGATAGATACATAGATAGACAGACAGACAGATAGAGAGAGAAAGTGAGAGGGCGAGAGAGAGAGAGAAAGAAACAGAAGAGAAGCGAAGAGAAAAGAAGAAGAAAACAAAACATGGCAAGAAGGACGTGCACCGCTCGTCGTTTGAAGGCTTGGTTACGCCCAAAGGACTACGGCGTCGGCAAGGTACGCGCGCCCGGCGTTCGGGCCGTGGAGCAGACAAGCAATGAAATCCCCGGCCAATTTGCATGGCCAATCTTTCTCCGGCGACTCAATCGAAGCGGCGGCGGCGTCATTTCAAGTGGCCGTTCACCTAGCGTATGCAGAGCATGGGGTGGTGGTTGAGGGGAGTGGTTCTCACCCCCCCCCCCCCCCAATCCCTCTATATTGCTCTTCTTCCTTCCCCCCCCCCTCCCCCTCAACCGCTTCCTTTCTTTTTTCCCTCTCGTGCGCGCTGCACCGTCTCGCTGGGATCGGCTGTTCCATAAACGCTTGACCGAATCTGCAAATTAAAGCTGCCGCGCGTACAGTACACCATCGTCTCAACGACACGACTTGTTTGTCTGCTTGTCTCATTTCGCGCGCTGCTGTCTCTCTTTTTATTTCGCAATAACCTCGCTAACACTTCATTTATTTACTTTTTTTTGTGCGTGTTCTGGAACCTGAACGGATGAGGCAAGGCGGACTCACGGTGCCGGCTTTAATTACAAAGATTCCTCCTAATTGCGAAACGTCTCAAAAGCGACGCGATCTTTGTATTTATTATGTCGTTTAATACGTTTTACGCGGTATATAATTTTTTTTGCCATTTATACCACGATTCGGCCTTCAGTCCTTCTACTTCGCTTTCACTCAGTGTCTTTCGGAAGCTAATTACAAAGGCAGTTTTCTTGCGCAATTGCCGACGAGGCAGCTTGCGCGCCAGAGTACAAGACACGGCTTTGTATGCTTTCTTTTATTCGCTCAGTTGATATTTCGTCGGTGCACGGTTGAAAAAAAAATTATTGGGTATCGAGGGTTGTAGAGATTCGCCTTGTCATTCAGTTCTTCTTGCGTCATTATTTACACGTGCAAGCAACTATCTGCTGCACGCCTGGTTAGAGAGGCATGCGCGCAACGAAACCCAACCCAACAAGTTAAAGGCCACTCACAGAAATATAAGAGGAAGTGATGGCATTGTTGACCAAAAGTACAGCTTGATTTTCCTGTTTTCCACCGTCATTGCACTCGTTTTACCACCTTGAGCCAGTGGCGGTTCTTGCAAGCTGTGCTTGGGTGTAGAGCTATTAGTTAATACGACCCCATTTTTAGTGGGGTTGTATCAAATGTTAAAAATGAATCTGCGAGTGGCACAATTTTATCGCTGGGGCTTGTGGAGTTACTTGCCTGGTGCTCTGAAACTGAGAGAATGAGCAACACTTCATCTCAGGATCTGGTGCTCTGAAGAAGTGCCAGTTCTATATCGGGTGTTTATCGAACACTTTCGAAAGTGTTTAAGGGTGCCTATGGCAGATATCAAATTCTAGTTGATTAGTTGGTCTTATAGAAGAGGCGGACACTACTTTCACAACGGGGTGGCTCAGCCAGCTAAGGCGTTGCGCTGCTGAGCACGAGGTCGCGGGATCGAATCCCGGCCCCGGCGGCCGCATTTCGATGGAGGCGAAATGCAAAAAAGCCCGTGTGCTTGCGTTGTAGTGCACGTTAAAGAACCCCAGGTGGTCGAAATTAATCCGGAGCCCTCCACTACGGCGTGCCTCATAATCAAAACTGGTTTTGGCACGTAAAACCCCAGAAAGAAGAAGAACAAATTGAAATTCACAATCTAATAATTACCAATAATTTACCAATTAATTTTTAGCTAATTAGCTTATGGCCCACATTGCAACTTGTTAATTCTAGCCATGGACTTCGCAAGGCGGATCGACTTGGAACGGATTCTCAGGATGACACCAGTTTCGAGATATTAATTCCCGAACTTTGCGGAGAAATGCAGTGGCGTTCCAGTTACTTTCTTAACAAAACGTCGTTTTATGCATTGCAGCACGAAATTAAAAAAAAAATTGATAGTGTTCGCTGAAACACCCGGCATAAAAATGCGAAAGAAGGCCAGGTGCTTATCACGATGACAGGCTCAGTCGGGTGAGTAATGATTTTGAAACGTTTTACGAAGCCACTTCGTTTACAATCGCAACGAAACACACGCGGCTCAATCCTTGATCCTCGCGCACGGGCAAGAACTATGTCAAGAGATCTAAACGACCGGGCCATAGATAACTGAACTCCAACGACTCTGTCATATCCTTAGACGTTGACTGCGCTACATCACTTGGATTCAAGATGCTTTCAGGGCGACAACTTTGTCGCCGTGAACACATGTGGCTACGGCCCGAGTACTTACTTGGGCCGTGGCCACATGCCTCACAAGCTCAGAAAGTGACGTTTGCAATACTGCAGTTCCTCCAGTCGACTGACCTTAGCGAGTAACTGTAGTTTCGATGTGCGCCTTTGAACGAAGCGACACGTCCGCCACAATGCTTTTTCTCCTCTCTTAGTTTTCTTCCCCCTGCGTAGGGTAGCAAACTGGACCTGCGTCCGGCGGACCTCCCGGCCTTTCATTGTCTTTTCTCTCTCTTGGACGTTGGCGAGAACTCTCTGGCGATGAGCTTGCAACGCCCTGTCGCCTGGTCGCTCCTATATATCTTCCTCGATCAACACGCCAGCACACCTCTGCGCCGCTCCACTTGCCAACGCACCGTGCACCGACCCGCGCTCGCGTTCCGCCGGCCGGCACTGCTGACGGGCCCACCGCTTCCTGAAACGCGCTCGTCTTCCGACCATTGTGTGTCAACAGGAAAGTTCGCGCCTGCTCTAATCGTCGTCAGCAGCCGCCAAAGTTAGACCGCCCCGGCGAACTAAGACCGCTGGCGTGCAGGTCGTTCGTTTCCAGCGTCGTTCTGCACTCGCCAATCATTTCTTTTTTGTGGAGGGGCCCAGGAGCGTGTGTGCGCAAGTAGTGCGTGTGTTCGTGTGTGCCTTGGCATGCGGCGGCCGCGCGCTTAATTAAAAGTAGACCCCCGGTCCTCACGGTCTTCCTGTGTCGTCACAGAGTCTCAGTACCTGCGTAAGTTGGGCGTGAATTCCGGAGGACGCTCTTATAGGGTGGCGCGGCCACTGTTTGCCACTTGCTCGCTCCCCTGCCCTCATCAACCAGGGGTGAGTAGAGCGAGTTCTTTATGCTTTGCTGTTTAGACTCCGTGTGCCGTTCTTTATTTTTCGAGGGGGACGTGCTAAGGTCCTGTCCAGCCTCAGGCAAGCGCCTGGTACATTTTCTTCTCGGCTCGTCACCGAGACTTCTTCCTCAAATTGCCCTTATTAACTATCTCAGTGACGCACCGAGGTCTTCAGTGAAGTCGCGAGTCGGCAATGTTTGCGTGCCTCGAGAAATGCCCCTTCATGGGTATTTCTCCCTCCTCCCGGAGAGCCACTCTAATCTTGGCAACCGTTCGCCTGAACATATCTAGGTCGTGAAGTTGCGAGCAAAAAATAAAGGAGCGCTTGCATCTGCACCGTTAGCACTGCCATGCGAAATTGTATTTCGCGTTAGGTGCCATCGAAGATTAAGGAAAAGGCTAGTTATAGGCAGGAGGTACTACATGTAACCGCATAGAATAAAAGTGCACAGTATACGGCTAGGAAGTTAAAAAAAAAAAAAGAAGTCCAGGAAGTTTTTTTTTATTTTTTGGAGGGCCACGGATACCCCACCGCTGGACTCTTTGAGAGAGGTGTAGCTCAGAGTGGGAAAAACTGAAGATAGATTACTTCAATAATGTGCAAAGGAACGATCCAGTAAGGAGGATTGCTGCTGTCAGCAACTCGTCAGCGCTATTACTAAACTAATTCGAAAAAAAAAGAGAATAAAGCTATTATGTAATCATTCATTTTGTATAGAAAAAATATTGCTCGAAAATAATTCCTTAAAAGAGAGAGGAAAGCTACATAGAGAAAGAAATCTATGTTAGTTCCCGCTTTTTCATACATTAGCACAGTTTGTAGGCTGGATGGCACCGGCTGGGCTGAATGTTTAGAACAATAGAACCTTCTGCACAGTTTCGCCCACGCAGGTATTTTCCTATTATTTTTGGCGCTGCGCAGCCGTGCCATTTTCACACGCGCCACTAAGCTCGGCTTTCCGTATGCAGACGGCAACGACCTTGTGACAGCTGTCGAACGCTCTCTGCACAATGAGTAGCTGGAGGAATGAGGGCAGACAGACTACCGCAATTGCCCATGTCATCCAGTGTAACCTCTACTGCGTGTTTCTTTATGACGTAAGAATCATAGGAAATTGTAGTTCTCTGTGCCAAGCTCATGAAGCTTTTCGTTCGCACGCTTGATGATGACTGATAAGCCCCAGCTTCATCTTCAGGTATACGCACTAGGGCTGATCAATTCTTATTCATCGTACCGATAGAAGAGAGCACAGCAGCGTGGGTAACGTTCCGAGTAATGACTTTAATGATTTTCAGAATGCACGTTGTTACAACGAGCGGGTAGAATCGATGACGCGGTGGCACGACATTGCATTATAAAAGTGACACAGAAAGATAGCTTTAGGCCGTGGACATGCTGACGGCGTAACTGCTGGGTTAGTGTCACTGGCATTCAAGTATAGCCACCTCTGGTGTCCTTTGTTTCGAACACCGTATTGCGCTGTCGCAAGGTAGCTTTAAAATGGTTAGCCCATCTTTTAGCACTGTAATGCTGTACTTTTTTGAATCTTGCAGTGGACTGTGCGATTCTGAGTTGGGCGCTCTTGTTGGTCATCATGAGCCGGGTGGAACGAGCAAGTAGCGCCACTCAATCGCCGGCGTTCCTTCTGCTGTTGTTTGCGTGGCTGGCACTGGTGCCCGAGAATGGCTCGGCGGCGCTGTTTCTGAATAGCGCTCGCCAGTGGTGCAGCGTGTGCCCGCCTTCTGGTCAGCCGCTGGGTAACCGCTACACCATGTCGGCCTTTTGCTGCAGCCTCTTCACCACTTGCTGCCCGTAAGTGTAGCGCTGCCGCCGCAAAGTGCTGCTGCGCGCGAAGAACTTGCTCTATCTGGGCGAACCCGGACGTCTTCTGCTTGTGTTTGTGGCGCAGGTCGCAACAACCGCAAGCACGCGGCTCGCAACTCAGTACATGCAAGTGTAGTAAGAGCACAGACGGATCAACAGTTGCAAATCTGCTGGAAGTAGCTCCGCCCTTGTGCCTCTGTCCATAAACTGACATCATCGTATCACCTTTGGGAAATCAAGCTCAGGTCTTTCAAGAAACGCAAATGAGGAAGGGAGATGAGTGTACTGAAAGTCAGAGAGGTTGGTCTGAGCTATAGATCGTTTACAGCACCATACCTATGGGCGCTGCCATATTTGCTCACGTGACAGTGTCCGCCATTGAGCGCCTTCTGTTCGGCGCTTGCTCGCTTGTTCACAATAGCCACAGTGACCGAAGCCACGGCTCAGGCAGCCGCTATTTCGGCTACCACGGTGAGCAGTGGGTGGGTATACAACACAAAACTTGGGCCTAAGCCGCAGAGGCGCTCAATCTTAGTGAATGTGTACCGGCCGAAGGCAGTGAATGTAGCAGCCTGATATTTGCATTTACTCTTTACTTTTTAGTCTTTACAGCGATAGACTTGCAATGCTGTTGCGGCCGTGTGGCTAATGCCATAGTTAACTGTACGTGCAACAACTTCATTCGAGAACAGACTTGTGCGCGCGCAGAAGATGCCGGTTTGGAACCTGCTCCGACCACGGTTGTTGGTTCCAACCAAGAGAGAGAGAGAGAGCGAGCGAGAGAGAGAGAGAGAGAGAGAGGAAGGGAGAGAGAGAGAGAGGGAGAGATAGAGAGGGAGGGAGAGAGAGAAAGCACTTTATTTGCACCCGTCAGAGATTATGGGTGATCGGGGTGAGACGTAACAGAGTCATTCTTGCCACCAGCGCTGATCAGGTAACTTGGGGATTGTTTTCTCATTACGCACATCACGGATTAAAATGTATTGGCGTACACGTGGACAAAAATGTTGCACGAGGCCCTGCTCTATGATTCCCGGCGCAGAAAGAAAACTTGCGGCGCTCGCCTCTTTTTTCACGTTTGAGTCCTATGCTATGGAAAGTGAGGTTGCTTGAGTGTGTCAGTCGCACTTGCGTGGGAAATAGGTAGCGTTGATTTGAATGCTTATCGAAGTTCAACGTTTCGTCAAATTTTGTGCCAGCGGTGGCGATAACGCTGTGTGTTCTCGCTGCAGGCGGTGTTAGCCTGGTAGTCATTACCAGCCATAGGTTGCCGGTCATTGCTGGCAATTCGATATCCAGCTCTGGCAGTAGAGCTTGTTGTTCCATGCCTTGCAGAAAGGTGTGCACGACAAATGGTCATAAACATGAGCATTCCTTGTGCAGCTGAGGTGAATGAAGCTCGCGCACAGTCTCATCCCACACCTTCAAGTATCTGTCGCCGTTATTGCAGTTCACGACAAAGCGCGTCAAACCTCTGCTCTTCCACATATTGAAGTAATAGTGCTAAATCCCCGGCCTCTCGGCGGAACGTTGCAGCAGCTCTTGGCAGCGGCTGTTGGCTGCTGGCTTTCGATTCAGAAGGCGTTCAACGGTGGCAGGCCTGTGGCGGCCCCCGGTGCATGTTGCACTGACTGTGCGCCGTAGAAGGTCTGTAGCTTGCACTGGACTGCTACTCCACACTGGGAAAAAGGACCGGGAAAGAAAATTGGTGATAATAATGAAGAGAAGAAATTGCGTATGTACAAGTCCACCATGTTGCGGCAATATTAAAGTTGCTTGTCCGACTCCATGGTGTGTAAATAGGCATGAACTGCTCTCATAATCACGGCTGCTCTGTTTGCGTTAGGCCAAGGACCCAAAACAGTCGTTAGATGGTGGCCTGCTGTTGACGTGCGCAAGCTAATGGACCAGATTCGGTCGTTCCCGCACGTACGCAAAAGAAGCGCGAAAGTATTATTTACCTACATTTACACTCTTTCAAAATATCGACTGCGAACCTATACAACCATAACCCCGGAATAAGCGATGAGTGATTTCTGTTTTAGAATGTAGAGTCGATGAAAAATGACAACGACATAGCTCGCTGATGACGGTGCTGTGGGTACACGGGGCAGATGTGGTACAACCACTGTTATATGTCCACTCTGGTGTCTTAGCAGGCGCGGATCCAGGGGGGATGTCCGGATGTCCTGACCCCCCCCCCCCCCCCCCCCCTCAGATTTCTGCATCGCCCCCTCGCTGACAGGGGGATGGCCCTGTCACAAAAAATATGGCCACCAGCATTCCTCACAATTATTTTTCGCGAGTACCAGCGGTAACAGCCATGTAGAAGTAAAGCTAGCTCGCTCACAAGCTTAGTTGTATTCCGAAGGGGTGTGGTGTCGCGAGGTTGCCTTAGTTATTTTTTCTCATGAACACCTTGGGCCTCCTGGCGCCGGCCGTGCCTTACTCGTACCGTCGGTGGCTTCGAATGAACGAGGGGACGTCCCTTTTGCCAAGCATGCCGATGTCCGCGCGAGGGCCTTCGCGCCTGATCAACTTAGTTCCCCTTTGAGGTGTCAACGGTTGCCTCATTGGCTGTCATCGGTTCCGCGATTAACCTGCTTAATGAAAGAGATCTCTCGTGTTCATATATAAATAATAACAACTAACAGCTAAACTAAGGACTACGCATAGGCGACTTTTTTTTAACTGTAGCACCAATTGTGATCACGTTGACAATATCCAGTACGAGCACAGTGCCGTTCGTACGCTACAAGTTTTCCCGTTGTAACTTCGCAGTTATCATACAGGAGGCTCAAAGCCGCCGGATCCGTTTATCTGAGTGGCCGTGCTCGCGGAGCGGGGCGAAACCTCGAGCAGCGGCTGCGAAATGGGGGAGCGTGACGTCAGCGGCCAACGCCAGCGCGCGTCCATAGAGAAAGGAATTGCGCGGGCATAGGATGGCGTCGCGTGGTAAGAGACACGGGAGCAGATGCGCGCCTTGTGTAAAAGGATGACGTCGCGTGGGAAACAAAACATCAAGACTGCCTTCTAGCCACCGTATCAAGACACTAGCTGGCTCGCGCTCACGGCTACTACGCCACATCGTTCTTCCTGTAGGTGGCGTCGTGAGTCTTCATACGCGGTGATTCGCATATCGTAAACAACCAGCGTAGTGGTTGCCGCGTTGGAGTGGAACGTTGCTCCAAAGCAAACGAAGGTGTCTCAGCCAAACACAAGGAATCTTCTTAAGGAAATCAAGGTGTCCCAACAGAATTTCAAAGATGGACCCGTGCTTACACGTTTATAACGAACCTGCGACAGATCATCCCAAATTTTATTTTAAGAAACAATATAGGCTAGATATACCGGGTGTTCAAAATTAAGCTTTATGGTTTTCTTAAAATGAGGCACTGGGAGGCACGTGAAAACCACCTGCGTAAATAAGTTATGTGGCCAGGGGGACACAAAGTGAGATGATAATTATCGCTAGTCAGCAGCCGAATTGACTAAAATTGAATAATTAACTTTTTATTGACTGCAGTAAGTGTGTATGTTTGTATTCAAAAGTTAGAGGCAATCGTGTTTCTACACAGTTTCACTTCGAAGAATCCTTCTTTACTCGCGAGTCGCGGATAGCTTTCTGTGGCAATGAAGGGAAAGCTACGGAGGCAAAGCGCTCACAAGTGAGGGTGCTTCTGAAAAGAGTCCCGCATTTTAATCCACGTTGGTTTATGTTGGCGAAGAGTAAACATAAACAGCTTATTAGCAACAGTTAAATAAGACAGAACACACCACTGAGTGTAAAAGTTTACTCATTTTGCGGCTTTTCCCTTCCGCGTCTGGGCAAACGCGAAATCGTCGCACGTATAAGTTGCGTCTATTCAGCGTCTGTTCCGAGAACCAAAAGCACTGTCAAACGCTGCCGGACTACTTGGCGCGGTAACACATGTGCAGCATCCACGCGCCCGTAGCTTTCCCTTCATTGCCACAGAAAGTTGTCCGCAAGTATAGCGTGTCTATGCTCCGAGATATCCAACTACAAATTGTAATTGTCGTTTGCATGATTACGCATGCAAGAGAGTGAGGATCGGCGCAAAGCTCCTCCCTGATGTGCCGCGGCTGTTGGGTACGACGCTTAGTCTGACAACGCGGCGGAGGCATTGGCAAAGATAATAACTGTCCCCCTTCCCCTCACGGCTGGCGAAATGAAAAAAAAAAATCGAAGAACCCGTAACCGCTGTCGTAACACGCGACCGCGCAGCCTGTAAAGATGGCGGCAGCTGCCATGCCGAGATAATCGCGCGCGTAGAGAAGCCGGAGGGCAGTGCGCGTGCGTAATGGTGACTAGACGACCGGGCATGGTCCTTGCCTGGGCTACGCAAATAAAGTGACTGCTGATTTCCAAGTATTGTAAGTTTTATTGAAATCAAAAGCAACAACGGTACCATCAACAGCAGAAACCTTTTTAGCTATGCTAACGAATATTTCATACTGCCGCTTTAAATTTGGTGTTGTCATGCACAAATTTCATGACAACACTTCACCCATCAAGATGTCAATGCCCTAAAAATGTTCAAAATGCCTCCCTTCCACAGCAACGCAAAGCACAAACCGCTCTCGCGTCGAGTCGATAACTCTGCGCAGTACAATTGAAATTTGGAGTCGGATATCTCGAAGCACGAACACGCTAGAATAATTCTTCCGACTGATACGGTTTAGAAACACGACTGCCTCTAAGTTTTCAATACAAACATACCCACTTACTGCAGTGGACAAAAAATAATTGTCCAATTTTAGTTAATTGGGCTGCTCACAGCCATAATTATCATCTCACTTTGTGCCCCCCTGGCCACATAACTTAATTGCACAGGTGGTCTTCGCGTGCCTCCCAGTGCCTAATTTTAAGCAAAGCATGAAGCTTAGTTTTGAACACCCTGTATTATCAGGCACAGCCGCCAAGCACATGGCTGTATTGGGTAATGTCATTTTCCTATAAGCTCGTAGAAACCGATACCTGGCTTCGCTATAGGGCTTCTTCATCTTTCTGGGGTTTTACGTGCCAAAACCAGTTCTGATTATGAGGCACGCCGTAGTGGAAGGCTCCAGATTAATTTTGACCACCTGGGGTTCTATAACGTGCACTACAACGTAAGCACACGGGCGTTATTGCATTTCGCCTCCATCGAAATGCGGCCGCCGCGGCCGGGATTCGATCCCGCGATCTCGTGCTCAGCAGCGCAACGCCTGAGCTGACCGAGCCACCACGGCGGGCTACAGGTGTTGCTTTAGCCGTAAAAAACGCGGGTTTATCGTGAGCAGAAACGGTGAATTTCGGTAAATGAGAGAGGCTACTATCATCATCATCATCACCATCGACAAAAGCTGACCCCCCCCTAAGAAAAAACCTGGATCCGCCCCTGTGTCTTAGCCCAATGGTGTGTATTAGTGACACCTGGCGGAAGGGTGACCAATTGGATACGTGATAGCTGAGCAGATGGGCTCAACTGAAATAAGTGACTTAGTGCCCTAACGCAGTCTCATATAGGCCCTTTGAGACACTTGTGGAGCAGAGCTTAGGTATTATACGTTGTAATAACGTATTGTGTTATTAGCTAACGCTTCAGGCATATGCTATTAGCTGATGGTTCGGGCGTATGCTTCGGGTATTGACCATTTTCGCGGCACAGTTTGTTTTAGGGAAACAAGATGGCGCTCACGACGGCGCGCCATACCTCTCCTCAGCGACCGCGCACGAATACGAAACCATTACCACTTCTACCTTGCTTCTGTGCCATCAGCTGTCGGAAATGCAACTGGGTTTTCACTAACACTGTGCTCCAATCATGCTAGATTGAATCATGTTGATTGAAGACGTATGCAGTAGTTGGTTGCAAAAATAGTGACTGGCATGTTAAGGAATAGAAATAATCTGTGTGGCCAAGTTCGCGGACCACTGCTGCAACTGTCCGAACGTGTTACCGGCACTTCATGATGTACGGCTTTCCGCGAGGATACAGAAATTTGCTAATACACCAAACTTGTATCGTTAGCCTTAAAAGAAAGGTCTTCATCCCCAGAAAGTCGGCAAGAGTGAGTACCACTCGTTAAACAATGACAAAGGGAGTAGCGCGCTTCTTGTCATAGTAAGTTTCGCGCACGCTATCTATATACACATCTGTCCCAAATGGCAGGAAAACTTACGCCCACTCTATCGCCGACGTACATCAAGAATAAGTGAATGGGCGCACACTTCAATATAAGCGCACTGTATACGCACAATAAATGACGGACTACACCGATGGCGCACGGATGGTCGAAGTGGAATGTTTCGCGACGGTCCACAAGAGTAAGCGAGTTACTAGCTGCAATATATATTTGCTACAAGGTATTACAGTGTACAAAACAGCTACATTTCAAGCCTTGTGCGCAGCAAGAACAAATATATCGGAACTGAGCACACCCGTGAGCGATTAGGCAGAAAATAATCAGATAGTGGCCGCACCGAGAAACTTCACTCAGTCAGAAACTGACAAGCCACTGCTTCAAAATATTTGCTGAATAAAGAACAAAGAGCAAAACACACTAATCCTGACTGAATTCATAATCGGAAAGCTTGGTTAGCTTGGAATACATACTTAACCCCGCTTTTAGAACAAGCACCATATACGCTGCTTGCGCCGCTTGGACATAGCTTAATCAGCTCCGAAAGCACTTTTGCATGTTCCCTGAAGCTGTGATCAAAGCTTCGTGTCGTCCACCTAGTAACCGTCTACGATATATCCGAAAACAGAGGTTTTCTAATCCGCGCTGGCGTCATAAACTTCCATTGTAAACAAGGAGGCAACGGAGGTAGTTGAGGCAAGCAATGGACGCGTCGCCACGTGATCAAACATGGCAGCGTCCATGGGATCGCCGCGAAAAGGGCCAATATGCATAAGCCCCTAAGCTGACGCTTATGGGTTTATGGGAATTGAGGCTGGAGGGAACTTTTGCAAGTACTCAAAAGACATGGAACGGCAAGAAGTTAGTTTATTTAAGCGCTTAAAGGACAATGAACTATCATTTAAGTAAGCTCTTCTACGAATATTATTTGTTGCTCAAATTACGACGGGCTAAGATGAAGCAACTCTGCTCCAGGCGAGGTGAGGCAACGCGTACTCTCCGTTATGCTTTGTACGTGCTGTTCAACTAGCAAAGTGACGCCATACAGAGACACGTGCTAGCCATTATTCGGAATATTGCTGTCTTGCAGCCATTCAAATCGCCTTCTCGATGGTATATGCATCACTTAGAGCCGGCTCGAAGGGCCCAAAATTGGATCATTGGTTGTTTCCATACATGATCAGAAACTACGGGCTTTACTTATACAGTGCCTTAAGAATAGTATGTTGAATCTCCAAAAGGCTACGGGGTGTAGGACCTGCGTAAAATCAAATTTTTGGTGAAACCTCGGCACGCAGCCTAAAATGCAGTCTTTCAGCCTGCAGTATAACATGTGCGATTGGCGCAGTGCGCCGTACCTTCGTACAGGCTGAGCACCTTTATCGCGAATTACACACTCTGTAACTTTTGTAACCTGTGTGACACATGTGTGTAACCTGTGTGACATACATGGAGTGCTTCTAAAGACTGCACGAAAATTACACCGGTCCCTGGAAAATGTATGGCGCAATATTTTACGTGCAAAGCACGCAAAATACTTTCCAGTAGAAAATGTGAGCCGAAAACTCGTTGTTTTTTTATTTTCGTCACTTGCTCAACCTGAAATTGCCGGCAGTGCGACAAAACTGGCTACTCTCTTATATATATATAAAAAAAGAAAAAAAAAAACCGAAAAGAAAAAAAAGAGAAAGGAAGAGAGAGAGAGAGAAACATAGCGAAAGAATGCGAAACTAATTTGCTGGTTCGCAATGTACGCATCAAGTGCAAGTTTTCGCTTCTGTAGACTCTTCACTACCCAGCGTAACAGTGGCCTTGACTGCGTACGTATTTTACCTTAATGTCCGCGAGAATTTCAGGCGCATTATGCACTTGCGTAACAGATCAGCGGCGGCTCAGACAGACCGCGTATAACGGCAACAGCGGCTGTTCTGGACGCGCCAGTATATGACGAAACGGCGTCTAAACTGCGTACGAAGCTCTTGCTTTGCTCACGACAGCTAATTGGAGAGCAGGCTATTAAGACTATCGCGCAAAATATCGCGAACCTCTAAAATGTGGCATACGTTAGGGATCGGAACAGGGTCCTTTGGTACAAACTATAGATCCTAGACGGCGCCAGTTTCCTATACACATTATAAGATGCGACGCCACCGTACGTTTTCACATCCAAAGTCGGTGTAACTTGCACGAAGCGTGCCAGCTATAGAGGCGGGACTCTGTTCAACCGTCGTCAAAACCTCATTAAGATCGTAATGGCTGCTGCGATTCACGATACCAAGCGTAAAGAGACAAATGTTTTGCTACTTTTGCTGCAAAGATAGGAAAAGAAAGAAAAGTGGGCGCTGACATAATATTTCCAGCTATTCATTTTTTTTTACTTTTTCTTGCGTTGAATGAAGGTCCTAGACCTCTAAACACCAGAAAATGATCACGAAAAGCCGCAGAGTGCCGTTAAAAATTTAATATAATAAATGTTCTACAAGCTTCGGTTTCGTTTCCTATGAGGATACAATAATGTCGTGACGTCACGACACAGTATCTTGAAAACTAAACCGAAACTAGCTGTAGAAAAGCTATTATAATAAATATGCACGGTGCTCTGAGGCTTGTCACAATTTTTTTCTAGGGATTAGAGGGCTATGGGACTTTCGTTTAACGCTAGAGACGAACGGTCGAAAATATCGTGTCAGTACCCCTTTAAAGTTTTTTCCCCGCAAAACTGCGACTGAAAGGACTTGCGATGGCAAGTTCAAATTTCTCTCCCACACAATGTCGCCGACGTTAGTTGCCGCTTTAGATGCGTGTTGACGACGTTGTACTAGCAAGGCTGAGGTACTACGCGCCTTTGTTGAAGCTCAGTATACATTAAAGCAACACTAAATAAAAACAAATTCTTCTGTCTGAATAAATTACCTTTCCTGAATACAAAAAAAAAACGAAAAAAAAAAACCCCGCTCTTACTACGAAAGACGCTTGGTAAGCAACAAGAAGTACAATAAAAATAGGCTGGTGGCGATGCCTCCTTGAAGTTCCCGCACCAGCTCGCTGTCACGTCATGGATTTTGACAGCGTATTCTGGGGCTTTGTAATTTCCTTATCGGTAAATATATACGCTAGACTGTTTTCTAAAGGACCCAAAGGTTGAACATGGTGAGTTTCGGGAACATTGGCTGAGTCAACGTGGCGTAAATACGAAAAACACTTTGATATCCGTGACGTCACACTGAGGTTCCGGCGTTGGGGATTCGGCGCGAAATTCCAAAATGGTAACATTGACCTTCATTTTCTCTTCCAATAATCAGCCTATTGTTTCGAAATCAGCGACAAGTAAGTTTTCAAATAATGCTTTATCCGTGTTAACTGATTTTGTCTTTTGCTTTAGTGTCCCTTTAACTCTACACTCAGTATTTACTGCGGCACGGTATTTTGAAGCCACCAAGCGTGCACTCGGCGAATGACGGCTGCTGCCTCTGATATTTTCGGGCACATCTTTGAACTACTCTAGTTTTCTTTTTTGTTTGTTTTGTTTTTCTGGCGTGACAAGACATACGACACATAAGAGACTTCTGACAAAATGACACTAACCATTGCTATCATAACACTTGCTATCGTAAGCCAAATGTTACGTAATCTGGCAAGCACATTTCTCGGAAGCAGCCATCATAACCCACAGAGACCTTAATCTCGGAGGCACATATTACGCACAGGAGACAGACGCGCCCATATAAGCATAACTTGCTTTCACAAATAAAGATAGAGAGATAATGCCGCGATGTTACTATGTATGTTTGCAGATATTCTACAAAAGATCTCACGCAGTCTGTCCGCACGTGTTAGTTCCCATATGTGTTTGCAGAATACGCAAATAACAAACGATAAAGCAGATTGATTTGTGCTAATTAAACTAAGAAAGCATTAAGAATTCGAAGTTCACTGCCTATTTGGCAGAATTATCAGAGATCGATCAAGGTTGTCCTGTACAACGTACTGAAGCTTTTCTACGCACTTAACTTCTGTAAACTTACATCCAATCACTGTCTTTTCTTTTCAGGCAAGGCACCGGGCTCAACCCCTACCGGCGATGGCAATGGAGTTAACTGCATTCGCATTTCTTATCGTAATTTTTTATTTATCTTTATTTCCCTCATACATTATTGCACTGTAGACATCATTGCAGCATAAACTTCATCGTAGTTGCACACAGAACGTGTTTCTGTTTTATTGGAAACCGTCGACGTTGACTGATTGTATGCTAAACGTCCTTTAAAGTATTTTGTACGATTATCAAGGCCAATAAACAACGTTTGCAATTTCGTTTAAAATACAATAGCATTCTTTTCTTCGGAAGAACTGTGCGAAGGACCACTAACGAATAGCGAAGAGGATAGCACCCCGTTACAATATACATTTAAAGAAAAAAATAAAAATAAAATCAGTAGTCCGTCCCCTGTCGAGGAAATGGGCGTAAGCGAAGCTTGTCATGTGTTTCTTTGGTGTTCCTCCGAACGAATTGCACTGACGAGCACCACGTTGTGCTCGAACCACAACCGGTCACACGCACTGCAGCTGGCTCCTGAAGTTCCGGCTGAGAAAATCGCGTTGAAACGTGGCCGTCGCACCGGGGAAGTTGGCGCTAGCGTGTTCGAGGTGTGCACCGCTGTTGTCGGGTTCCTGGAGGGCTAGACGACGCTGAAGTTTGGCCTCAACATCGCGCTCCCTCAACTCGGGGTCCGCGGCTCTTCGCTGACGTTTCGCATGGGCTTCGGAAGCCCTCACGCTAAAATCGGCACATCGACGACGAGCCCTTGCCCAAGCGTGTTCATTCTGGATGGATTTCCATGAAATTTCTTCAAAATTAAATCAGTCCGTCACGTAAGACAATGAATGGCTCATACCCCCTTAAGCAATAGCTCATACCCCCGTAAACGCGGCCTCTCAATTACGATAACAGAAGAGAGGTGAAATTCTACGCTGGAATGATTAGCGGCAACGTAGCCAGCTCTGGAAGAATACGACGACACTCGAGCCAATGCTTATGATGATAATTTTGTGCGTACATGGACGCCACCGAAATCTGGGAGTTATAACATGCTTTGCTTGAAAAAGAAGGTGGTTGTCAGAGTCAAGCGATGACTTCCCGGTAGGCCTGCTGAGATATGCTACTGGGGTTCGTTAGCTCTACTGCTTAATGCTATGAGACGTGTGGTGCTGCTGCGTTGTATTGCCTTCAGAATCGGCCAACGTTACACAAACCGCATTAAACCCTTGCGAGGTTTTAGGAATCAGGACCAGCTGAAGTGAACATCCTTGATTGCAATGTCTCCGTGATCGGTGCAGTTTTACTCGACCAGAAAACAACCCACGAAAAGTGTAGGAAGAAAAAAGTACAAGAAACAAACAGAAAAGCAAGTCAAGCCAAGCCAAGACAAGCCAAGCCAACGAACGAACGAGGAGGGAGCATGATGCCCGGCAGCTAGCCTTAGCAAACCAACCTCGTCTGACGTCACCCCTCGTTTCCTTCGAGGCCCATATGAGTGTTGACTCTTGGAAAATAGGCCCTCCATGGTTTCCTGAGCTCTCAAGACATTGTTTGGTTCGTGGTATGGCCCTCGTCACGATCGGCCATGTGATCGGTTCTCGCCGCCTGCTCTCTACTCCATGCAGTCTTCCTCCCTCATTGTCTGCGCGCGCTCAGCGGCTATATAAATTCCCGCTTGCCTAATCGCGTGACGCGGGTGTACGTAATTATCATGTGCGTCTCGTTGATATTTTAATGCGAATCATTCTTGCCGAGTTCGACCCAGTTTTCTGCAACGGGTATCTGGTATCTCTCGCGAAACACGAAAAGGCTGGGCATGTGCGACCGACGTCAACTTACCTGATATTTACAATCTGTTGGTCGGCTGAAATAATATTAATTTCAGCATACATAATGATTTAATTACTTTGAAAAAGAAAAAAGCTGCTAAGCTTACAATAGTGCGAGGGTCCTCTCGAGTGAGGTCCGGCTGTGCTCGGGTTGCTCGCAGAGCAATCTACAGTGCCCTCGCTCTGCCCTAGGCGCGTGCAGATTTCTATAGAAGCACATACCCAGAGCGACTGGTTTGTGTCCATATATAGTAACTAGATTTTTCAATGGGCCATACTTATTGTGCTTCTCATTTATATATATATATATATATATATATATATATATATATATATATATATATATATATATATATATATATATATATATATATATATCTTCCTTCCGTCTCCCCTCTTGTCTTCTTGTCGTGTTTTTTTCACGCTGTTTCTCTCTCGAGTATATATATATATATATATATATATATATATATATATATATATATATATATATATATATAAGCATTTGATACAGCAGTCATAGAGGCATTGCGTAATCAAGGAGCACAGGAGGCATACGTGAATACATTGGCAAATATCTACAAGGATTGCACAGCAATGTTGCTTCTCCACAAGAAAAGTAGAACGTTACCTATCAAGAAAGGGGTCAGGCAAGGAGGCACAATCTCTCCAATGCTATTCACTGCATGCTTAGAAGTATTCAAGCTCTTAGACTGGGAAGGCTTAGGAGGGAGGATAAACGGCGAATATCTCAGCAACCTTCAGTTTGCAGATGACATTGCCCTATTCAGCAACAATGGGGACGAATTACACCAAATGATTGAGGACCTCTACCGAGAAAGCGTAAGAGTGTGGCTGAAGATTAATATGCAGAAGACAAACATAATGTTCAGTAGCCTGGCAAGGGACCAAGAAGTCAGGATCGCCAGTCAGCCTCTAGAGACTGTAAAAGAGTACGTGTATCTAGGTCAGTTAGTCACAGGGGACCCTGATCACGAGAAAAAAAATTACAGAAGATTAAAATTGGGTTCGAGTGCATACGGCAGGCATTACCAAATCCTGACTGGGAGCTTAACACTGTCGCTGAAAAGAAAAGTGTACAATCATTGCATTCTACCACTACTAACTTATGGGGCAGAAACTTGGAGGTTAACAAAGAAGCTCGATAACAAGTTAAGGACCGTACAAAGAGCGATGAAACGAAAAATGTTAGGCCTAACATTAAGAGACAGGAAGATAGCGGTGTGGATCAGAGAGCAAACGGGGATAGCCGATATCCTAGTTGACATTAAGCGCAACAAATGGAGCTGGGCAGGCCATGTAATGCGTAGGATGGATAACCGGTGGACCGTTAGAGTTACAGAATGGATACCAAGATAAGGGAAGCGCAGTCGAGGATGGCAGAAAACTAGGTGGGGTGATGAAGTTAGGAAATTTGCAGGCGCAAGGTTGGAATCAGCTAGCGTAAGACAGGGGTAGTTTCATATCACAGGGAGAGGCCTTCGTCCTACAGTGGACATAAATATAGGCTGATGATGATGATGACAATATATATATATATATATATATATATATATATATATATATACCAAACATGCTTCGAATTACATAGATGTCAACTGGAATTTATTCTGCTTTACTTTTTTTTAACCATGAAATGCTTTTAGCTCCCTTTGTCTGTGACCTTCAAGAGACCTTGAGCCAAAATCCAGAGCCATTATCTGGACACTCAAGAATAGAATGGGACGAGAACGAAACGAGAACATCCGGGCATCGTCGCGAGAGCAAAACGAGATCAACCGGGAAACCAGTAATTAAGAAAATGTGGTCTCTGGCCCCCAAAGCCTTGTACAGGACCGGATTACGCACGCTAGTTACTGCCCTAACAAGTTGCAAAAAAAATTGCTTACGATTGCTTTCTCATATTTGTTTACAATGTCACTCAAGCTGAAACTTCTAGTACGCTGAAGTTTAATTCGTAATTTCCAATAGCAACTTTCAAAAGGCACATACAATGCACCAGTCACTTGATTGTCATCTTTTGGCGCTGAGACGGCGTTGCGTGCGCTCTCTTCAACGCCAGCGGTCCGTGAGTTCCGCGGCAAGGGTTTTGCGCCACCTCGTTCGAGAGATGGCGCCACGCTACGTGACCATGCCGGCAGCGTCCGGCGCGCCGCGGATGGTTGTTTGGCCGAGACGAGACTTGTAATGAGGTTCATTTGAATACAGGTTCATTTCAGCTCAGTAAAGCTTCACGCCTGCGTCAAGCTCCAATCTGCTTTGCCGGTAGCCATTTCATGCTTACATATACACTGGATTACGGGAATTTATGACTAGGCTTTAAAAGTGAACGAGAAGGGCAACCGATCGCGAGGGTTTCATATGGTTGACTAGGCTTCAAAACGGCCACGTGACGCTTCCTCCCAGTTTGTTTCCTTCCTCCATAGGAAACGCCAAAGGAAGCTTCTGTTTATGCGAGAAATAATAAAGCAAGAAAGGAAACATGGACGCATTCTCATCTTTAGAAAACAAGAATTCCTCTCAAGGAGAAGTGCACACAACTTCCCGCGACTATGCCCGGCGCCGTATGGGAAATTATTACCTACCGACGTTCAGTGGCGGCGGTGGGAGAACGCGCTCGACCGGCCGCATCACGCGCGATATTAAAAAGTTTGATCTCCGCCAGCTTCGCTAGCTCGCGCGAAGGCTTACTTGTTACTGGGCTCCAAGCAAAGTTGGGGCATTGGTAAAGAAAGAGAAGACGCGGATGTCGAGGGGGTGGGGAGAACAGGGGGCGGGGGAGGGCGAGCTCTTTCGAATATGAAACTCCCCAGCTGCCAGCAGGCGTCGTGTGGGGACTTCACGAGTGCGTTGGGTGCTCTACGAAAGCACGCCGCAAGAGCAAGGTTAGAAACACGGCTATACCGAAAAAGAAGGGGACTGAGGAAACAATAATAACGACGTTGGTAAAACAACAAGAACAAAAAAAAAGAAGAAGAAGAAAGATTGCACTTAAGTGTGTGCTCCAGGATGGGAGCTAGAAGAAAAGAAGGAGGGAGAATAAGCGTGAACCCTAGCAATGGCGCTGCTTCCAGAGTGGTTTCTTTCTTCCTTTTTTTTCACTACCCGTGTGTGTGTGGGGAGGTGGGGGGGGGGAGGGGGATTTGAACGAGGCTTGATACAAGATCTACAGGCGGCCAAGGAACAAGTGGCGCTTGTTGGGAAGCCGTTACAAGTTGAGCCTCTCAAGCACGAAAAAGGGAGAAACGGAAGCTTCTATACCGAGACCGCGCTAAAAACGCAATATGAAAAGGCGGAGCAATATGGGTACGACATGATTTGATGTATGCAAAACCTTAATATCTAAACGGGATCTTGCCTTCTCGTCTTGCACTGCCTTCTTTGCTCCTCCTCGTTTTGATTTTCATTATATTATTATTACTTATTCGATTTTTTTTTGCTAAGGGATATGAGAGGCTCGACCGTGAGGTGGAACCAACGATTTATGCTCTTGAGTGTTTCGTGCTGTGCGCCAATCATTGATTTATAAGTGCTTTGCTTCGGTTACGAGGGGGTGAGGGGGATGATACGTATACTACAAGGCGTGACTAACGTCGTTTCATATGTTGGCGGCCATCTTTCATGGTTCCGCTTTTCCACACGGCACCTAAGCTCGTTCTTCAAAGCTCGGGAACAAGCGCCCGCTTACACTAAGGCAAGAAGAGACAGAGAGAGAAAAAAAGAACAAAAATGACTGCAGGAACACAATTCTCTGTGTACATACTTGCCGCTTTTGCTTTTGTTTTGCATACAAACCACTGTATACGGCTTTAATTTGCTAGCGGATCGATACACGATAGTATAAGAAAGCTGAATGTCGGGGGTAGGAACATTGAAAAAGACGTGTAGAGCCCGCCGACAGGCAATTAATAAGGCGCGGAACGAAGGTACTCAGAGTTTGTGCCTGAAATACTACTGACGGTGGTAAATTAATCTATCGCACGTAACGAAATTCTCCACCAGTGGACGGGTGTCAGTCAAAACTTGGGAGTTCATTACAAGGGCGAAGATTAGCGCTTGGTCACGTCTAACAAAACTTGCTGCTAGCTTTGAGCCTGCTTTTGGAAATTCTGTAGCTGCCAGAATCAAAAGGATGGCATTTAAGAAACAGCTGAAACAAAGAAGCCACTATCTTTTGCCCGATTAAGCCCTGAACTCATACTAGTAGCCTTAATCAAATAAATAATTGTTTAATTCCACTAACTTTTCTTAAGATGTCAATTCATTTTACATTTTTATTTTTCATTTTTTTGTATGAAGGAGGTATAGAATATGGAAAAGGGTCTCCTTATACTGCTTTATTATGTCCTATTACACAATAATAAAACGTAAAGCTAAGCGGGAGACTTGTCCCTGTCTGAAATAACAACTTGAAAGGCAGAAGTTCACTCAGTATCACCGGCCTTTACAGCATTGTTCAACATTATATGACCAACAAAATTCCAATATTAATCCATCGTAGCCTTTATTCACGGCCCCGATTCACGAAGCTTATCTCACGTAAAGGTGATAGCATCGCCACAGAGGAATGTTTGACATCACAACAAAGCAATTTCCAGTTTCGTCTGAGTGAGTTCAGTCAATAATAATAATAATAATAATAATAATAATAATAATAATAATAATAATAATAATAATAATAATAATAATAATAATAATAATAATAATAATAATAATAATAATAATAATAATAATAATAATAATAATAATAATAACTTGTTTAATTTCCATTGACGATGGAGGAGACCTGCGGGTAAAAATCGCTTGACAAACAAGTAACTGGACTATTAAACCTGTAATGCAAAGTTCATGAGCATGCCTTATCAAAAGTCAAGGCGAATTAAATTCATTCATTCATTCATCTGCAATACATCCCTCCCGTACAGGTCACAGTATCGGGCAGCGGCAACCAGTGTGCAAGCGAATCGTCGTCAGCTAGAACAGCGTCTCAGGCCGGGTACAAGCTCACGCACGCACCTCTTAGGTGACATTGAAGGCGTCTGCGTCATTTCGCCCGCGTTCGCGCTTTCCGTCGCTTGCGCACTGCTTTAGTAAGTGTGGTGCTCTTTGCCATCTACGTTGCCAGTACAGCGAGGCCTGCGCGGACTATAGTAAACACAGCGAGTATCCGCGCCGGCGCTTCGCGTTATGCTCGTCTGTTGCATCCATTCCCGCGCCCATAGTTTCTCCTCGCAAGATCAGCGCATCCCACCTGCTGCACACGAGAAGCACGCATCGACTACCGACACCGCGGCAACCCGTGTCTCAGCGATTGCGTCAGCAGCAAATTGTTACTCGCAGCTTCGGTTTCACCGGGCACGTACGTTCGCGAGCGGCACTTATACACCTCGTATTAGACGTTGTTCTCTTGAGGAAAAATTTATTTGTTCGCCACCGCCGATAATACAATAGGGTCGCAAAGCAAGAGAAGGTAACGAAGACGGAAAGAAACTCAGAGAGGGAGGAGAGAGAGAGAGAGAGAGAGAGAGAAAAGAGCAAAACTATACGCTGAACGAGCGACACGAGAAAAAGAGCCGCGGTGCGACGTGCCACCGCAGATGTCGTCGTCAGTGTCCGTGCTTCGAATTCTTACTGGCAAGGTGTTCTCGGGCGATAAAGCGAGTCTCTCCGAGCACCGCGGTGTCTCTCTACCGGTGGCGGCGGTGTCTCGGCGACTGGATGTTTCCTCGGCAGGCCGTGATGACATGCTGCAGAAAATTGACTCCCCGCCTCTTTCCTTATACCTCTCCTCAATCTCGATGGTCGCGCCATACGGCCTGGGTGTGTTTTCCTTTCTTACTTGCCGTTTTCCCACCACCCCTTTTACCGCTGGAACGTCCCTGCTTGCTGCTACGTTTCTGTGGCTCGCGTCCAACGTTGGTCCCTTGGCCACCGTTACGGTTGTTGGCCATCCCGGTCACGCTTTAGACACCGGCGGTCGTCGTGGGAGAAGCCACGTGCCGTCGCTCTCGTCGTCATCGTTCGCAGCTTCTTCGTCGCTGCATTGTCAGCGGATGTAACGAGCCCTGGTGCCTACAGGAAGCCGCGTAACACAGAGAGTCCCAGAGCCGCTCAGGTATTAGACGATATAGCGGGAAGGAACAGGGGTGCTTTAGAGACGAACAATGACAGCAGAGCTATCCCCCAGGTATAGGCTGCGCATTCGATTACGCTTTTGCTAACTCACGTTGTCTTGTTTCCTCTCTGATTCTTTTGCATTGCATCTAATTTGACGGGCATATATGCCCGACCTGAACACGACGAGGATAAGAGTAACGACGTGAAGGGCCATTGAAACACCTTCCTCAAAGCAGCGTGTGTCTGCGCGCGTCTGTGTGTGTGTGTGTGTGTGTGTGTGTGTGTGTGTGTGTGTGTGTGTGTGTGTGTGTGTGTGTGTGTGTGTGTGTGTGTGTGTACGCGCGCGCGTGTGTGTGTGCGCGCGCGTTTCAGGGGGGGGGGGGAGGTGCGGGCAGTGGACTAATCAATAATAAACATAGCGCGTCTCTCTTATCCCTATTTTTCACCGGTGTGTCGGCCAGGCATTCTTTATTATCATACGCTACAAGAACGCTGGCTAATGATAACTCTGATATTGTTTGGTGCAACCGAAGCCGCTCTGGTAAAACAGAATGCACGACAGAGTAGAAGACTGCGAGGCACAAGAATAGACTGAACAGGCAGCAAGGATACTGCTGGTCCGGATCTTCCATTCATTGTTCTATTTACCTTCGGCGCCTGCGATGCTCTCACACTGGATGGTAAAAAATCAGCTCTTGCTTGCGGAACTAACTAACTAACTAACTAACTAACTAACTAACTAACTAACTAACTAACTAACTAACTAACTAACTAACTAACTAACTAACTAACTAACTAACTAACTAACTAACTAACTAACTAACTAACTAACTAACTAACTAACTAACTAACTAACTAACTAACTAACTAACTAACTAACAGCTAACTAACTAACTAACTAGCTAACTAACTAACTAACTAACTAGTAATAATATTGTAACGAACATTAGTAATTACTATTATTATTAATCATGTAAACATGTATAAACCCCGCACAGACAGAAACAGAAGCAGGCTAGCAGTTGCCTCCTGAAAGGAACACCACATCAAACCGCTCGAACAGGAGAAGAAAAAAAAAACATTCAAAGTTTCGCCCTAAAGGCGAAGCATCGATTGCGATTACAAATTAGTAGAGAGCTATGCAAAGCAAGGATAGTAGTTTAATGGACCGTATAAAGTTGTAAACATTCGCTTACTAACTAAATAGGCAAGCACGGTGTCACGCGCGCACAGGTAAACATGAAAACCTCTCGCTCGATGACCCGGCAACTCGCTGTGAAAACGCCGGAGTGAGAAAGCTCGCCAGCAGCAGCGGGCAAATCGCTGTCTATCGTCTCACTGTCTATCGTCCCCTGTCGCTGTCTATCGCCCGCTGTCTATCGCCCCGCTGTCTATCGCTGTCTCTCGTCCCCGCTGTCTATCGTCTCACTTCAACGCGAACTAAACGTCGAAAGCACAGCGCATACGAAGCTACCGGCGCTCGGCGCATGCACTTTCTCCCCATCACAGATCGCTTTGAAGATGAGGCCCACGCGGGCGCGCACTTCACCCACATCGCATATCGGTTTCAAGATAAGGCGCCTGCGCGGCCGCGCTGTGAGCAGCAGCCGACGCAGCAGAATGCGATCCCCACCCTCTTCCCCCATCCCTCTCCCTCTCCGTCACCTCGCCCCCGTGCCTCGCGCGCGAGAGAAGACCGCGCGCTTCCGGCCTGCTTTCCTCCCTGGCGCGTGCGCTACATTGAGCCGCGATTGCCGGCTCACCCTCGCACGCTTTCACTCGCACACACAGCGTATGGCGCGCGGCGACGATTTTATCGCCGTTGGACTTTATACGGTACCTCACTGCGACGGCGACGATGACGGCAGCAATGCGCTTGGAGTGTCCATATTATTGCTATCGCAATAAAAAGGAATGAAGAAAGGAAGGAGAGATAAAAAAATAAGACAAACAAGAGGAAGGCACAGCATGGTACATCACAGACAGAGTGCGAGCACAACAAACTACAACACAAGCTGTAGTTGAGAAGTCCGACGTTCAGAAAATAAGAAGTCATCGAGCTCAGTCCTAGAAAGATAACGCGATTAGAACTTGGCCAGCACCGCATATATACTACTGCTGAATGTTAGGCGTTGTAAAATATATGGGCGAGCATTTCGCTTATAGTGTCCACAAGCCGGGCAGGAAGGGCTCAGCGCATGTCCTTGTTAGTGAAGGCAATGTGCTACGTACAGGCCTACAATGCAAACTTGATCAAGAGGGGCCTTGCGCATCTGGTTAAAGTTCGGCCAGATATTGGTCTGACGCCAAACAGAATGAAGAGAAAGAGAGAGAAAAGTCATAAGGGAAAGGCAGGGAGGTTAACCAGGCTAAGTCCGGTAGGCTACCCTGCACTGGGGAAGGGGGAGAAGGGATTGAAAGAGGAGAAGGAAGAGAGAAGTTCACAGTTCACACCTTGCACATGTACAGTCAAGCGTTCATCGCTAAGTTTCGTCACAGGCGGTCATGCAGGCTTGTGCACTTCAAAAAGCGCAGCAGCGCCTTTGTAGCCCTGTACATAGAAGACGCACGAGGCCACGGGCCCAAGATCTTCTCCTCCGTAAAAGGCCTGTCGTCTAAGTGCCCCAAAGCAGTCCGAAGGGCAATCCTCTCTTCTTCGTATCTAGGGCAGTCACATAAGAGATGTCTGGTGGTTTCCCCAACACCACATGTGCTGCAGTTGGCATTGTCCGCCATTCCAATTAGGAATGAATAGGAGTTCGCAAAAGAAACTCCTAATCGCAGGCGGCACAGTAAGGTTTCTTCATGTCGTTTAAAACCGGGTAAAAGTCGTAATTGCATCTGTGGGTCCATGGCATATAGGCGCCGGTTGGTGAACTCTGGTGTATGCCATTTTCTTAGAGTTATAGTATGGGCAAGACTGCTGAGGTGCCGCGCTGCATCCGTTCTTGACAATGGTATTGGGATTTTTTCATATTCGTCATGTGCTTCACGGGCAGCTTTGTCGGCACATTCATTGCCAGTGATGTTGCAGTGCCCAGGTAGCCACTGAAATACAATGTCGAATGAACTTTTCCTCACCGCAAAGGCACAAAACTTAGCTGCACAACATTCTTCCGAAATTCCGCCGCTTCAACGGAACCACCGTAGTGCAGTGCTTTAGAACACCGGGTACACGAACCGGGTACATAAATCGTCCCATTCGGAGATGGCTACGGAGATGAATACGGAGATGATATAGTTTAACAAACGGTTGACAATGTAGGTAGAGTATGACGTGTGAATGCTCTCTCGAAATTTAGTGATAACTTTCTACATATGTTAAGCATTATTGATTTGAAATTCTATATGGAGGATTTCGATGCGTTTATGCAAAAGATATATGTGAAGTTTCGATACCTAAGTTCAAACCCTGGTAGGAATCAAAGATGTGGTGCGTTATTATTCTTATGTTTGACGACGAAGGTAGCATTAGATAAGACCACATTCGTGATCATACAAATCGCAATCGCCATTAAAATGAAACGAATCAAAAGTTAACTCAGCTGTTTTACGTCTTGGCCAACTAAACTCTCGATCCAGAAGGCACTACATCTTTGACTTCTACCGGGGTTCGAACTTAGGTATCGAAATTTCACATATATATTTCGCATGAGCGCATCGAAATCCTCCATAGAGAATTTCATATCAATAATGCTTTATCACACTCGCGCGCAGGGCAGGATAAAATTGAACACTCGGCAACTGAGACACCGATGCTTCAAAGTCAACGGGACATTAGCAACTATACTTTCCGCTCTTATCTTACTTCTGGCACAAAAACGAAGGAAAAAAAAAAGAAGACGGAACGGCGAGAGAGAGACGTGATGAGAAAACGCTCCTTGTCCGCTGCTACAGGCTGCGAGAATCAGCTCGAACTTGCGATCACGTTCGCCGCTGATATGTCTTTTGTGGCGCGCGCGCCTGTGGTCGGGACAGCAAGCAAGCTGTGACCCACGGAGCGTGTTCTCTAGGCTGACTGTAGAGGATGCCAGGAGAGTCAAC